>NW_027121980.1:0-213383 GCF_030686945.1 Centruroides vittatus
CGAGTTACAGATTTTTTTGACTCTTTAGCGGACGTAACGAAAGTCGCAACATGGTCAAAGGCCCAAATGTTGGCCGTAGCCAAACTCAAACTCACCGGAATAGCTCGAGAATTCATCCAAAAAGATCGACGAATCAAAGAGGTTGACGAATTTGACGAGTTTAAGCGCTTAATGATTGCGCGGTTCGAGCGAGAACTTTACTCATTTAGGCTTAGTAAATTTTATACCTGCATACAAAAAAGAGATGAGGATGTACAAACGTACGCCACCCAACTCCAAGCGCTTGCGATGGAAATCGAGATCACGCCGGAGCCCGGAGCAGACGCCGCAGAAGCCGCTATTATTCAGCGCATTCAACAGAAGGAGTTAGACGAACGGTTAAAGGCGCAATTCCTTAACGGGATCGATATAAGGATCCGTAGAAGAGTAATGAGTCGCGAGGCTGAGACCTTCGATGAGGCGCTCAAAGCCGCGATCAGTGAGGAGACGATCGAACAGCTCACCTCCCATCCGCGGGGAATATTACGAACAGTCCGGGACAGCGAGCGGGTGACAGACTCCCCCTCACAGGATCAGATAGCTCAATTAACGTCGGCTATGCAAGAACTGCAAGCCAGAGTGGAAGGGTTAACCCGAACCTTTGCGACTGGTAATGCTGGAATCCCTCCAGAGAGGCGTAATAATTGGGGAGATATCGAGGTAATCAGAATAATCCGCCTTCCCGGCAAGGAGGCTACCGCGCTGGTAACCCTAGTCGTATGCCCAATCGACCGAATAATCAACCCTATCGGAACTGGAATCCCTCCGATCGCCGAGAGAACAACCCTAGCGATGCTCCTACGCGTACGCGAAGCGACGTCGAGCATTCGGAGGCCCCAAGAAGGCGCGAAAGCGGTGAGAGCTATAGGGGTCGTGCTAGAGAGGAGAAACCCAACAGGTGGAAAGGAAAGGTGCTAAGCGTCCAGGGCCAGCGATCCCCGTATAATAAGTGGCGACGACCCTCTCGTGCTGGATATACTCCCATAAAAAACAAAAAGCAAAAACCGCACACCGGGAGACCACAGGCTCAATCGGTAACTGCTATTACTTATCCCGATATTCGAAGTGAAGCTACCTTTGAATGTTATATAGGAGGAAGCCCGGCCATTGTGCAGATAGACACTGGAGCTAAGGTAACCCTCTTGTCTAAAGTTTTTGCCAAAACAATGAAGGAAAGGATACAAATCGACCACCACAAAGAGACCGATTTACGAAGCGCTACCGGTCATATCATTCAAACTTACGGTATTGCGAACCCTACCTTCAAAATCGGCGACCTGCAGTTCCCCTTCGCGTGTTGTCTAGTAGATATAGACGTTACATATCCTTGCGACGGCATTATTGGGAGAGATATGATCTCTGATAAGGGCTTTCTTATCAACTTAAAGAAAAGAGAATTGATTATACCTCCTGTTACGGTAGTAACGTTATTAAACTCCACGATGTCCGGAGACAAGTCGGGGAAGGAACTACCTGACGAAACGACAACGCGTAACCGACAGGTCCAGGAAAGTCGGAATAAATCGAGGGAAAAGGCCCAGGTAACTGCGGCTATAAGATCTAAAAAGGGATCACAAGGACAGGTAAACGGAGAAGAAGGAAAGGAGGTAGTCTTAATAGAACCGTGCCGACTTCCCCCCATGACGGATAATATCGTAAGCGCGACAATCCGAGGACGTCGCCTTCCAAGTAATAAAATGGGAGTAATTGAGACACTTCCCCTTGCCCAGGAAGGAATATTTGGAGCCGATGTATTGGTCACCCCAACAAAAAGGGACAAGTACCCATCTGTCTCCGTAATTCGACCCACCAAACGATAACTTTAAAGAAAGGAGAAAAAGTAGGCATGTATTTCGAGGCGGTCCAGGAAACAGACCTGGTCGGGACTATCCGAGAAGGAGAAACGGCACAATTATCAGCGGCCGAATTTAACCAATTATTTGACTGGACTGATATCCCGGAAGATGAACATCAAGAGCTTTTAGCCTTATTATATAAATATCGACACGTTTTTGCCGTAAATGATTACGATTTGGGGTATTGCGATATTGTGCAACATAAAATTGATACCGGCGATGCGGCGCCCGTTTACTCCCCCCCTTATCGAATTCCATATGCGCAACGGCAGCAATTAAATGAAATAATCGATGGACTTTTAGCGAATAACATCATCGAACATTCTACATCACCCTGGAGTTCAGCAGCGATTCTTGTTAAGAAAAAACTGGGTGGTTTAAGATTAGTGATAGATTACCGCAAGTTAAACAAAATCACCAAAGTAGATCCATATCCACTGCCCTTAGTGCAGGAATCCCTTAGCTTGATGGGCCAAGCAAAATATTTCTCCACAATGGACACAGTCTCGGGATTTTGGCAACTGAGTGTATGTGATAAGGAGAAAACAGCCTTCTCCACACCTGATGGGCACTATCAATGGAACAGGTGTCCCATGGGGCTCCGTAACTCACCTGCAGCCTTTGAAAGAACCATGGACTTCGTCCTGCATGGTCTGAAGGGAAAGACATGCCTCGTCTACATGGACGACATCTTGACTTTCAGTCCCGACTTCCCTACTCACCTCAAACGCTTGGAACAAATATTCCAACGATTAGGCGAAGCCGGAATTAAGCTAAAACCAAAAAAATGTCATTTTCTGCAGAGGCAAATAAAATTTTTAGGCCATGAAATTTCCGAACAGGGTATAAAACCAGATAGCGATAAGATAAAGTGCGTCTTAGACTTCCCTAGGCCTGAAAATGAGCGAGAAATTCGATCCTTTTTGGGATTAACTGGTTATTATCGTCGACATGTGGACAAGTATGCAAAAATCGCCAAACCCTTAACGGATTTATTGAAGAAAGATACCTCTTTCGAATGGGGCCCGGCTCAACAAGAAAGTTTCGAGACGCTAAAGCAAATTCTAACCTCCACTCCATTATTAAAATCACCGGATTTTTCGAAGCCTTTTTTCCTTGCTACAGATGCTTCGAATGTTGCCTTAGGAGCCATATTATCCCAAGAGGAAAATGGCACAGAGAAACCGATTGCTTATGCAAGTCGATTACTGAGAAAACCCGAACTTAACTACAGCACGACTGAGAAGGAGTGTTTAGCTACTGTTTGGGCTGTGAGATATTTTAAACCTTACTTATATGGACGAAAATTTACGATACTCACGGATCATCGACCTCTGCATTGGTTATTAGATTGTAAGGACTCAACTACAAATTCGCGGCTTTCACGATGGATTATCTTCCTCCAAGAATTCGATTTTGACGTGGTTCACAAAGCGGGAGAGTCGCATAAAAATGCAGATGCTCTTAGCCGCATCCCTATTCGGCAAATCCAGGAGGTAGACCCTATATTTTCCCTGACGCAAATAGCGAAGGCACAACAAGGAGATACGCGGTGGAAACCCCTTATCCAACAATTGCAAGACGGAGCAATCTCAGGAAGTTGGAACGGCCTTACCTTAGACGAATTCTATCTCAATGAAGAAGGCGCCCTATGCCACAAAGGCACCAATAAAGGACAGTCCGACTGGTGGGAACAAATTGTTGTCCCAGCCACTCTTAAGGATTATCTCCTATATACCTTCCATGATAATCCCATCGCTGGACATCTGGGAGAACTTAAGATGCGTACTAAAATAGCTAAGTCGTTTTATTGGCCAGAAATGACCAAGGAGATACGAAATTATTGTCAAAGCTGTCTAAGCTGCGCGAAACATCGTCGGCGCGGACGCAGAGCCCAAGCCGAATTACAATTATTTGCTCCCCTTTCACACGTCTTTGAACGTACCACCATGGATATTGTTGGACCACTCCCGCGCACCACTACGGGGAATAAATATATCTTAGTCTTCGTCGATCACTTTACCCGGTATGCTGAAGCTATTCCACTACCGGATGTTAGTCGTAAGACGATCGCGAAAGCCTTCGTTACCAATATTATATTACGTCACTCGACGCCAACGCACTTACTGACGGACCGAGCCCCGAATCTGATTTCGAAAATGTTTACCGAAGTATGCAAGCTCCTGAACATAAACAGGCTCCTCACCACCGCCTATCATCCCGCCAGTAATGGCGTTGTGGAAAGATTTAACAAAACATTAATTGATATTTTAGCACATTATGTGGCCAGAGATCAACACGATTGGGACGAGTGGATACCTTACGCTCTCTTCGCGTACAACACTTCGGTTCACGCTTCTATGAATGAGAGCCCATTCTTCCTTTCGTATGGTAGAGACCCTACCTATCCGTTTGATATCGTTACTAAGCCGGCGGAAGTGCGTTATGATATAGATGACAATTTTGCCTCAGAATTGCAACAACGGATGAAATTAGCCCATCAAACGGCTCAACAAGTGGCCGAACAGGCCGCCGAAGCTCGACAAGAACGACACCGGCGACAAAATAAGCCTCCCTGTTATCAGGTGGGAGACCGAGTTCTATTAAAGGAAGTCGTTACGCCAAGAGGGTTAAAGCAGAAATTAGCACCGCGATGGTCTGGACCCTATCGAATTATCGAAGCTCTCGGTCCTGTAAACTTTAAAATTGAACATTCAGAAACCAAACGTAGAATGCACATCCACGCGGATCGAATCAAACCAACGACCGCCCGCGAGGAAGTCCACCTGCGGCAAGCTCGAGGTAATGATCAACTCACAACCTTGACCGCAACCGCCGAGCTCTGATCAATCCTCGTATCTCGACCCGTGGGACGAATTTATCTTAACCTCTATCCCTACTCAACCCCCTACGGGAGAAATAGTGGAAAGGGAAAGTGAAGAGGACACCGAGCGCGGGGACTCAGAACGCGAACAATCGGAAGCCGAGGAACCAGAAAGTACGCCTCCATACGCGCTACGCAGCCGTGGCCCGGTCCCCGAACAGCCATGGGTGATGCCACGGCCAAGCCGAAATCGTAGTCGCATCCCGCGATTCGTTTCGCCTGCGACAAGCCAACCGTCATCCCCTGAGCGCAGGGAATAGACTAAGGAAGGTTAGCAATAACATCTATTACTGACCTTCATCTTTGCCTCTTCCGTAATATTTGCTAACTGCTTTGATGCTGAAATATTCTTATTCGCCTTATCTATATTTTCCGATTGGTTACACGCCGCCGAGAACAACCTCCGGCGGGCCGACAACTATCGCAAGATACTCGACCCGAAGAAATCCGTCTTCAAGAAAGAGAAACTAACCCGCTTCCGGGAAGCGACACACCCTTACAGGAAGCACCCCGGAGCGATCCCACCCGCCTTCACCAACGGGCCATTGTTCAAACCTATTGACACCGCCATTTTTAGATCCTTTGTTCAACTTCTTCTTCCGAAGTTTTGTCCTTATTATAATCCATTATAATATATCACTATATATCACATGTTAAACTATATACTATTACTCAAATATTATATTACTTATATTTCGTTATATTAATATCATTCAAATTTTATTTAACCATGTTAACCACCGTTTTGAATTAGTTCAACGTGTTAGCTTATCCCATTTAAACTTAAGTTAGGATTTTATCATCCTAGCGACCTGAGGGAGAGTAACCCCATTTATTAATCTTTGTAATATGTACCTCGATCCGAACTTAAATAGACCTTTCATTTCAAATGACTATTTGTAATTGACTTTTGTGAGTACCAATAGGACGACATCCTCGCCGCGACGGACTAAGACTATGACGACCTTCCACCAAAATTAATCACCGCACCGAATTTCATGCACGACGACATCGCCACACTACAACAAACGGCATCAAGGCACCACTCACCGAAATTCTCCAGCCCTCAAGTTCCTGTTTAAATTCGATCTTCACAACAAGCGAACACGCCAACCAGGTAGCACAAGTCAACGAACTCCCTTCAACAAGAGGACATAACGAACACTCAAGACCTTGAACTTTACTCTCGTGCCCAAGTGACGAAAGGAAACTACGTCTGCACCACGTGCCAGCTAGGGAACAACCCTACTTCCGGGAACACCGTTGTTGTTTACCAAACCCACCGTGGTTGGTTTAACATAACAACTTATTGTAACGCGCGTCCGATTAATCTTTGATTGTCGCGAAATCAATAAATTGTTAATGTCGCCAGGTAAATCGTGTAAAAATTCGCCATATAAATCATTGTCGCGACTAATTAACGTCGCCTATAAGTCACCAATCAGGGAGAGACAGCGCGCTTAAAATAGCCATCCTCCCCGAAAGGAAAAAAAAATCGAACCTGCCCTTCAGGGACAGCTTCGATTTTAGAAAGCCCAAGGTGGTGTGAGAGTTCGAACCCACCGGAATTTAAGCCGGTAATGATACATCCCTTTCCGCGCGAGTAGAAGGAAAAGGGATATGAGTCAAAAGAAAGAAAAAATGAATCAGGAGGAACAAGAGTCGAAAAACGCGGGTTGGCGAAACTGGAACTCGTGACCGAGAGAATAAAAGGGCGACGACGGAGAAAAGGGGGGTCGGTTACGTTTGTCTTGTAGCCTGTGCGTGACGGACAAAATCGAGGGGAACCGCCTGAAATCAACGGAATCGTGTCGACTACGAGGACCGACCCGGATCACGAGGTATGACCCGAATTTATGTAAACTCTCCCTCCGCGAATCCAGAAAGAGGCGACCGTCGCGCGCCCCTTTTGTAATTATCCTGCTAGCTTAAATAAATTCTTGTTGTTGTTATTATCCGTTGGCTATGTCTTTTATTCGGGTATCGTCTCTGCCGCTCTATCGTCGGACCCATTCACTTCCTCCACTCGCAGTAACGCGTAACGCGTAACTCATCCGAACCGCCATCTTGACGTGGGTAGGTCTCACGGACCTGTTAGCCGACAAAAAGGATGAACGAGACTTTGGCCGCCTCCCGCACCACACGTTGTTATATTCTCTTTACTGATATTGCAATTTGAATCGATCAAAGTATAACATATGAAAAAAATTTAAATTAATATACTTCTATTTAATTTACGTATAAAAAGACAAATTTGATAACTGCATTGATTACGTAATTAACAGTTTTAGAAATTTATTGTCATGGCAATTAAAAATTTTTTTAATTGTAAGTTACGATGATTCTATTTTAAGTTAAATATAATGTTTAAATTTTGGTTACTAAGTACTACTAACGACTCTTGTTTATATACTAATATGGTTATATTAAAAATGACTTACCTAAAATTAAAAACGGAACCATTGTTTCCATCGGAGACACCTCAAGTCTCGCATACAGTAATAAGCCGAACCCCGATATTACACTCATTACTGTGGCTATCGAAGACATGATTCCGGTCCACGGTTTACTTCGGAGAAAGTCTGGCCATAAACAACTAACAACGGTAAATGTAACCATCAAAAAAACAGAACTTGGAATATATTTTAGAGTAGCCAAAAGCAATTGCTTTTTAGATTCGTTCAGAGAAAGCGACACGTCTTTACTTATTTTGATATAAGAAAAGTTCACCTTACTCAAGGTGTCTACGAATTGATTTTCCCATTTCATAGCTCTTTCTTCTGCCCATTTATTCGAATCGTCTAGAAAATACAACAATTTAACAGCCTTGGCAGATATTACGTAACTCTCTTCGTTCAGTTCCACACCACCCAATGTTACAACGTCGTAATTTCTGCTCGTGTTGCCAAATGGATATATTAACCGAAATGTTCCATTTTTCAACGCTTCCAGTTCATTGTTTATACGAAGAATTTTATTTTCGTAACACTTTCCATTATTTTTAGCACAAATGTCTTTGTAGTTCCACCCGTCGTCTTCGTCAACGAAGAAATTTTGAATTTCTCGATCCAAAGTGACAATTTCCCGAAAGACGAACTCTCGTAGAATCGAGCCTCCGTCCGTCGCTTCGACAATAACGGTTCCGTAATGAATGGCGTGCAATAATCTCTCGGGATCGAAATTTGATGCGAGATCTATTGGAAATAACTGCATCAAACGCAACTTGTACTTGTCGACAATACCTCCAGATGGAATTAAAGAGTCTTCTTTTAAGTCTGGAAGAAAATTTTGAAATCCTGTGGCTGATAACAATGTCATGAAGATAGGCACGATTATGTACCATGAGGTGTGTCTTGATACTTGTATTCCGTGTTTATAAAATAGTTTTGAAAGATAGCGATACGCAATTCCAATAAACATGTTTGATATCTGTAAAAATAGAGTAAAATTAAGTAATTTATTATCATATGAAAGAAAATATAACAGGTGTTAATTTTATACACATTTAAGATTATTATATATTATTTTTATCCTTTACATTACATGAATTATATACTGTATTATTTAATCAAAATATATGACGATAAATGAAAGAATAGTTGATATTTATTCAATCATTATATATGAACAATAATTCAAACTAACTTTCTGATGTGTAAAATAAATATATCGATTCAAATACTTAATTAAGTGCGATTCGTCATGTCTCACGTTGACTTATTATAGCTAAATAAACTTATTATAGCATAAATGCACTTATTATAGTAATAATATTGCATGAATATGCGAAAAATGAAATAATTTACTTTTTAAGTCAACAAAACACCACCTGGACAAAAATATGTAAAACAGACGATAGACCAGACGATGCAGTCAAGTGCTGACATCTGTTGTCAATAAATTCTATTTCGTACGGTTTTGAGTTATTTTCTATGTGAGACTTTTTTTATGCGGTCCCTGTTGACCGCATAAAAAAATTATTTTTTAAAATTGTGTTGCGAAAACTATTATTTACAGCCATTCGTGAAGTTTCGTGAGATTTTTTTTAATGCGTTTTTTTTAATGCGGTCCCTATCCCCCGCATAAAAACAGGTTTGACTGTACTGTATTATTTAATCAAAATTTATGACGATAAATGAAAGAATAGTTGATATTTATTCAATCATTATATATGAACAATAATTCAAACTAACTTTCTGATGTGTAAAATAAATATATCGATTCAAATACTTAATTAAGTGCTATTTTAGTTATAAATACTGTACATGGTTGACAATTCAATCAGGAGAATAGCTGTTAATAAGTGAATTCTTCGAAGTTCGTGTCAAAATATCGCATTAATATCTGCTATGCTTTAATTTTCAATCGATATTAAACAGTGTGTACCTGTATGAGAATCTACATCTCATTCTTTGACAATTTCGGTTGTGTATGCATTATGAAAAATGCACAATATAATAATTGATGAACGTAGTTAATGTTTCCCACATCTCATCTGTTGAGGAAACTAGAAAAATATTTCAGCTTCCAGACCTAGACTCACGATTAAAAATATTGACTGTATTATTATAAATATTTCGTCGTAATAATCGATCCACCGATAACGTTTTCTTATCTGAATCCTCGTATTTTGAGAAACAACTCCTGTTTGGCCACACCACTTTCTCTTCTGATGGCCTCTATAAGATACGGGGCCTCTTGTTTTCCCGTGTACTAATCAAATCTACTGCAGACTAATTGACAAACAGGTGTTATTCTCGGTCTATTCGGTCTCAGTCCAGATTTGGTTGGCAGAAGCATATTTTGAAATTAGTCTTACGAGAACTCCATTTAATCCTACACTGTTCCAGTTGTAATGGTTATTCCTTTATATCCATCAATCAGGAAAAAGATGATTGCATACCGGAGCACGATTTGTTTATAATACATAACAAAAATAATAACGATTTTTTATGTACAGTATAGGCTACTTACAACCCAACCTTCTATTTTTTCATGTAAAAAGTATATTTTATGATATAAATAATGCTAACGTAAGTTAAGAGGAACTGCGGGATTACTATTTTTCAATTTATATAAATGTATTATAATATATAGATTATCAGAAAATAATGTCGATAAGATACAAAATGGTTTGTTTTCTCAATAAATCAAGATGCAAATTTGCAGCAGGAAGGCGAAACAGCAGAGAAGCAGTGGAGCGTGCCAGAAAGTGACAAATAATGAAAGAACGTCTTGCAAAAGGATATTTGCCACCACCTCAATTATAAATAACCATTTTATTAATTCAGTAACTTGATTCTTTTGAACGGAAATTAACACTTCTGGTGTATTTTAGTTAATCATCGCTTATTTTTGCCTCCATCGGGGAATCGGGATCAGTGGCTAAAACCGGGTTTCATTAAGGATTCTTAATAAAACCCGGAGGAAATAATCAACTGATGTCAACTCCGGTAATCGGTGGTGGAACTGGTTCATCGCATCCAATCCACATTCTTCAAATGTGTTTATATTTAATTTAAAAATTAATTCGAAAACGATTATCGCTCTTGAGCCACATTAAAAACTAATTAAAACTTAACTATTTACAAGTTTAAATTGTGCTTGAATGAATTAGCTCATGAATTATTGCGTACCATCTTTATCTTTCAAAACGTACGAATACATATGTTCATAAGTGTTAAAATTTTAATTTATTTTGAAAAAACTTTCTCAACAGAAGTTTATTACATTTTAATATATAATCCAAAAATATAAAAAATTGCGTGGTTCCATTCGAAATTTCCAACTTGTCTCCGTTCTACCCAGAAGGGGGTAGGACCAAGCTGTATTTTTACATTAGTAGAAAATCCGCTGGAAAATAGAAAATTTTTATTCTCAAGCGTTTTTTTTTCTTTTATTACAAGCATATTTTTCGAGTTGTTGGCTAGTAACAACTTCCGTAAAACACTGTATAAAGTACAAAATGTACATTATAAATAACATTCACGAAACATTAAATATATCATGTTTCTGTAGAACTATTATATAATTTTAAGCGGACAACCTTACTTCTGAATCCGTGCGTGATTCAAAAAGGTTATCTACAAAGTTTCCTGTGACTTATGGTCCGGTTGGTACTAGACTAACCGATTCTTAAATTTGGGTGAAATGATAGATCAATAGCCATGACATCATTACCGTAATCAACCAGACAATCGGTAAGCATTTCCGTTCACCCCAACCCCGACGCAAACGGGTGGATATCCAACCGTCTTCTTTGTAACTGTACTAAATAAACATTTTGATATTGCGGTCTCTAACGACACTTTGGTAAGTCGATATCAATATTGTAATCGTAGACTTATATCTATATTTGTTTGGAGACTAGTGACCCCCATGCGCGGTCGATCTTGTTTCTCCGCCGACAATCGGCAGTAGTCGAAAAAATATAGTCGCGTGACACGAAAATCGGTTAAACTATGAATACAATAATTAATTAATTATATTATGCTTAACCACATGAGGTTAAAGAATTTCTATTGTAATGTATACATTTTATAATAACCAACCTACAAATAATAGTAAAGCGCGATTGAAATCTCTGGATTCCTTCCCTCCAAGGAAGTTCTTTCGGAGTAACAAAAGTTACTCCGAAGACTATTTTCGTGAATGTGTTAACATTGATTTTAGTTCTACATTTAACTGTAAAATGCGCAAATAAATTGTGAAAAAATACAAGCTTTTACTGTTCAGTATTATATGAACAATAAATAAATAAATTTCTGTCTTCTTCTGAAACGTTCACAAAGCATTTTATGTACAGTTATTTTATCGGATTAAATATTTACAAAACATAAATATATATTCGTTAATAGGACAACGTAAAGTTTGTGTACATAGATTATGCAAATTATAAATTATTAAGAACTAATAAATTGGTGATCATTACTATTAATAATAATAAATGATCTAAATAATTAAGTAATTATTACTTTCGATGGTCTGTTGTGAATAAGTAGAATAATTATTATCATCTTAATATCATTAATTAAAGTAGTGTAGTATAAATACATTATTTAAAATATGTAATTAACTTAAGTGACAATAAAATAATTAAATGTAATAAAGTAATATATCGACATTAACCTCTTTACAATTGTCGTTACAGACTACACCCGTTCAATTTTCAAGTATAAATAAATATTTACTGTTTAAATGACGATTCACACAAAGCATAACAGCTTAAACACTAGTGTCTAGTGTAATTGATTTACATACGACGGGCATCCAGAAAATAATAAACGTTTAGCTATAAAAGGAAAAAACTAGTAGTGATAAGAAAAGGTTGTATTAAGTAATTAGTTCAAGACCAGTTATTTTTTATATATTCACCACTACGATTTAAACACCTGTAGCGAGACACTACGTTTTGGATTCCTTTGTCATGGACTTCACCGCAGTTCTTTTAGCCGGTCAGTGACAGGTTTTTTTTCACTTTTCATCCGTTCAAAGACGTTCCAAATCCGTTTAAAAACTCTTTCAGCTTGGGAAAGAAGTGAAAGTCGGTGGGGGCCAAGTCGGGACTGCACGGTGGATGGTGGTAAATGTTTTAGCCAATTTCTGAAGCACGGTTTGGGTGGCTCACACTTGCTTCGTAATGCCATCGCCACACACTTCCGTCATTTGTTTTTGAATTTCTGTAGGACAGACTTTTTCGTGTTTAGACGACGATAACACTTCGGAATTGGCGAGATTTTCGATATTACTACACATTTTAACCCTTGACAAATCGGTAAAAACAAGTTTGCTGTTATCGAAACTCTACCTGTGCTGAGCTAACACATCGGAGAAAAAAATCGAAGTTGAAAAACTGGGGTTATTTACCCGCTCATATTGATACGCGCGAACGTTCTTTATTGTCTCGGTCACCCACCTATTTATATACACTTAATTAAAATTAACTTAAATAATATAACATAAATTGATTTACTCTTTCGTAAAGATTGGATTTTTCAAAACAAAAGTATTCTAATTTATCTTAAAGCAAAAAACAGGAAGCTTACTTACGAGGAAAAAAAAGTGTGCCAGGGATAAAACTATTCAGAATGAGCAGACGTCAGGAACGACCTCTAAATTTACCAATTTTAAAAAATAATCTTAATCTATGCATAATTATAAAATAAATAAATTTTTAAATTCAGATCCGCTTATTCATAAAATAAGCCGTAAAATTTTCCAAAGATATTAGTAATTATTCATCCCGTAAAATCCATGTTCGGTGTCGGCAACGATAGCAACAAGCAGCATTATCAAACGAGAGGCAGTAAGAGTAAAGGAGTAAAGGTCGTCTACACTTGTGACGTCGAGTTTAACTCGCCAATCGGGTTAGTACGATAACATTGACGTAACTTCAGTTACGGATTCTTACTTTATCGGATATTAGTAGGTAAATTGTGTTAATATTTGCAATACCAAAAAAAAAAAAAAAATCGAGTAAAATTAAAGGTGGAATCGATTTATTTAAGAGAATTTGGTGAAAAATTTAAGTGTTTCGTCATTCATTATCACGCCTTTGAATGCACTCGTAAGAATTCTACGCTGCAGACTTTCGGGAATCTTAAGAAGATGGGACACGTGCGTAAATATGGTCGGAGATTAAGCCGATGATTGTTGATAATTGATTCGGTTGATAATGTTGTTTTCGTACCAATAACCGGTTTAGTTTCTTTTCTATCTCGTTTTGTTAGTTAACGACTCTCCCTCGTATAAACATTACAAATTAACGTTTAATTATAACCACATTTTATTCAAATTACGACTTTCTTAACATATCAAAAAAAAAAAAAAACAATTAATCATATCAACTAGTACTTAACAAGTTTCTAGATATATGCCGTTACAGGGAAAATGAACAGTATAAAGGTCATTAATAGAGTATAATAACCGTTAACAGAAGATAACAGTAGAATAATAAAGCAAATTTATGTAAAAATTTTATTTGCGTATCAAGACGTTATTAAGTATAGCAAATACACTGGTAATTTCATTATTTATAAAAACAAAACCCGTAACACTATATCACTTGACCACAGTACTTAAATCATCACGAGCGCTTAACGCTATTATTCGTCGAAAAGTTACTTCCTAATACACAAATTAACGGTAGCTTGGAAGAAAATAGGCAACTGAATTAGATCTACGATTAACTAAAAGAAGGTGTTCCGGGTGTGTCTTATATTATTTTTTCAAAAAATAACTGTTGTTTTAAAACTTCGTATATAACTTCCTTTTTTTAAACTACGTGCGTAAATAAATATTTAAAATTTTAAGCATAATGTGACAACATTCTTGGCAACAACCTTCTATCTCCCGTGTGTTATTTCCCATTATCCTGGTTTCCATTATTGCGGCAACGTTAACGGCAATAACACGTTAGATTATTTCTCCGTGCCACATTAACCGATATTTCCTCTACTCCCGCTGGTTGTATCATTTTTATATCGTTATTAGTAATTGTTATTTGTCACGAGTAATATTACTGGCCGAAGTCCGAACAATTTAAATATAGAAAAGCTAACGGAATTTTTATAGACGACGTCCAGACACGATAATCATTTAAGGTCATAGTGAACTGACCTTGATCATACATTGAAGTTTAATAAAGCAATCAGTCACGCGGATTGCCACGTGCGCTGATAGACATATTCGACTTTTCATGAATTTTTAACTGATCAAACTTTAATCAGCATGAAAGTATGATAATTTATAAATGAAATCGGGACAAAGAATTTAATATCTTGCTTAGGAATAATTGCCTAAACGCGAACCACGTGATAACAAAGTATTTGTATAAGAAAATTAATGTTTTTATGAATATAAAAATAACAAATATACTTGCAGCGTCGTATTTTTAAAAAGCATATACGTGAAGTTTATTAATTTACGATTGAAATTACGTACAACGCAACAAATAATAATATTATACGAAGTGACAGTACTATCGGTCACGTAAATCGATAAAACCTTTGCTTCCAGTCGGCATTTATTTACATTATTATGCTTTTATGCGCATTTACGAGGTATAATTTGAGATCTCGTGTATCGAATTTTATCGATGCAGTGTGTGATATAAGCCAATTTCTTAGCTTCCTCAGTATCCAAAAAAAATCAAAATTCGAAGCATGCCTTACAAAAGTGTAGGGTATGAGAATTTATTTACAAAGAAAGAAGTGTTTATAACACAAGCTAATTTATAAAACTTATTTAATTATAAAACTATCAAATTTTTAATTTGTTTAATAATTTTTGAGTTTCATCTTGCAACAAACCTATTGTTACAGTACATAGAGTCTCCCTCGAATAAACACTGGTTCCTTTTTATTTGTCAACTTTGAGAGAAAGAGATGTAAGAGATAATAGAAGTAGATCGTAAAATGATAATTTCATCTAAAATAAGAAAATTTATAATTCATCTAAAGTAATCAAAACAATCGTAAAAGACTCTTGTGTATCGACGAGTAGATACGTTGTTTATACATTTATATATTGTCTTAATGTTTACTTATACATTATAATATACATTTATATATTATATCTTAATGTTTAATTATATCTGTCTCTAATTGCCATCAAAATTACTTACGATACTAAAATATATACAAGGATTCGTTTCATTCTGTTGACTTTATTATATATTGGTTTTAATTATTCAGTAGAGTAAAAAGAAACCTTGTAAAATTTCTATAAGAAACCATAAAACATTAAAAATTGTTTTACATTCGGGATGGCTTATGAAAATTTCAATTAAGTGAAGTTGTAATATTGAAGATGATTAATAAGTGAAGAAACATCTTACGCATTTCTTTTCTTCGAAATACAAAAGGCAAAAATAACTCACTCAACCTTTAAGTCGCATCCAATCCGTGACGGCCTTTGTATACTTATTGTATTACGTAAAACACTAAATGCCAATGACAGAAAAAGTAATAATCCATAATTGACAAAACTAGTGAATCTGATTGACGAGATAAACTCGACGTCACGCGTGTAGAGGAACTTTATTCTTATTCGGTGTCTTTAGTTGTTTCGTAACAAATAATTGTTATTAACTTCAAACACGGGCTTTTGGGTTAAATAATTATTAATGTCATGGACCAACAGCTAAGATGCTAGAGCAAAATGATTTATAATTCGCATAAGCTGTACAGTACGTATAGGAAGACGTAGCAACACCAAATAGGTCTATAGTAGAATAGGCTCCAACAAATTGTAAGATGAATTGAAAGTTCGGCAGATGCTCGAGCAGGATTTCTGAAGGAAAAAAAAGGTCAAGCAAGTTCGCTCCAGGATAATTTTCGAAATTTAATATAAATCAGTGTAATACTATTAAATAATAGACACGCAGACGATGCAAAAATATTGGAAATTTAAGCGTTAAAAGTTATATATTTATCTAAACATAATCAAATAGAATTTAGTCTTTTGTAACAATGCACAAGGGTGGCTCGAAATTTTCTGGCAGTGGCTTAGCACTGGTGGCCTTCCTCCCGTCATTTCCGACACGGGCACCAACTTTAAAACCGGAAGATGAAGATCCTTCAACCATTTAAAATATAATTAGCCACCCCTTAGAGTCGGTGACCGTAAGGTGCTATCTTAAAGAACCAAGAGAAAATAAAACGCGCTGACAGAGAAAAGTTAAATCTTCACAAGGACAAATTCCCCGATCTTTTTACTTAGAGGAAAATCAGAAAAAACAGCCTTTCTGGTATTATCTCATACATTTTGTGCTTCTAAGGGGCTTTCTAGAAAATACACGAGTACAAAAATGCTCTTAAAATCCCACGTCGAAAACAATGAGTAAGAAAGCGACGAATCTGTAGCCAAAAATTCTTGTTACTGATGTTTTTCACTAATAATATCAACGTGTTGTCTGTCATTTGTACATTTTCGTTTTTGATAAATAATAAAATATAAGAGTTAAGTTTTATTGTGAAACAAATATTTACGAAGTACGTGCAAAGCTCCCAACCCTCGTCGCTTACAGGTCAAGAAAGTGACGTCGATTCGCAAAACGTGCACTTTTCTACAAATGAACTTAATGAAGCGTTTTCTATTGTTTCTCAATCTATCCTTTACGAAGACGTCACTCTTTGTCTTCGCTACAGAAAGACTGTTGCAAAATGGATTCCACCAACGCTTACAGCGGAACACAAGCGGAAAGAAAAGGCTGCAACAGTGAAGAGATGAATTTTTGAATCGTTTTGTGATAGGAGGCGAAAGTTGGGTGTCATTACGCGCCTTAAGTAAACGACAATCTTTTGAATAGAAACAATGGAATCATACACAATCTGAGAAAACGAAAACTCTTGTCTATGAATTAATTTTGTAATCAGTTAATAACAAATCAAGAATTTAGACAGAAACCACCAATTCTAAACGTTATAGCAACGAGATTTCGAAGCAGGTAAGAGGTTGTTTGGCCTGCTTTAATTCCCCCCCCTGCAGACACAATCTCTACAGAAAAAATTTTTAAAATTTATTTATTTATTTTCTTTTAATTTCAAAGTCGGTTAAACTTAACTCGAAACCCACGTATCATTTATTTAGTCAACGCCTCATATTCTGGCGTAGTAAACAACTGTAGAAACTAGGTCGACCGAAAGCCTTTTATTATAAAGCATTCAGGTAAAGCCAGATTGAAAGAAAGGCTGAACTGCGTCATTATTTTATATGGTAATGCACCCGACACATCACGTGTATGATTTAAATTGTGCAAAACGTCTTTTTGCGTTCGTATTTAAATATGGATAGGTTTGCAACCCTCTCGCCTGATTTATATTAGGAATTTTCTCCCCATAAAGAGTTTTCATGATAAAAAATACATTTTTTATAATTTTGTAACAATAAAAAACCTATTAATGTGTCTAGAAATCGAAATTATTCTGAAATATGGATACCCAATTTCGAGAGAAAGACACTCACCTGCAAAGAAACTTGAAAAACTAAAAATCTTTCCTTAATCTATTATAATAATTGCTGCCCCGCATCAGAATTAAAGTACTATTTCTGAATGTCTTACGCAGAAGGACGTGTTCGACTGAGCGAGAAAATACTGAAAGGTAAGTAAAGTAGTAAGAAGAACGAGAAAAGAAAGCCTATTACCGAGTTAAGCCAAGTGAAATGCAATAAAACATTTACTCGGGGAGGCAATCCAATCGAAACAATAGATGACTAAACAATAATCATAATTGATAAGAAACGAGAAAGCCATCAGTTTGACTCTAATCATCAAATAATAGTAGTTTGCCGTCATTTAATTCTATTATCATAAATTAATGGGATTTGATTGTACTCTCTTAATACAAACGGACAATTTCCCTTTGTTTTTTGGTAGACATTGTTAAACAATTATCTACAGTTCTTCAAATATGTTTTTCAAAATCACAAGCTACTTCTCTATTCATTACAGAGAATATAAATGTCTCTGTGTTTATCATTTAAATAGGATATTTGTTAAACTACCGAACACACACTCTTTGCTAAGGCCCTCTTTGAAAGGCTCGTAAGCCAGCCTTTTTTCAAGAAATGAAATACGTAAAATGTTACTTATTAATTAATATCTTGGCTGTTTTTATATAGCAAAAGAAAGTGTCGGAATTGTGTTAAATTTCACACTCCCATTTTTTGCAAATCTCCACGTTTTCGGTTTTCCGGACTCAAAACAGTCAAAAAACAACAGGTAAAATTTCCGAAAAAATTTCGTACGGTCATTTGCATGGTAACGGGTATTGATGCTATTAAATTTTGCCAGTGAAACTTCGATAGAGTGAAGAGAAACATGGATGACTTAATGAAAATTTTATTGACGTTTCTAATATTTAAAATGAAATTTATCCCAACTCTCTAATTCAGCCTTTTGCCTTTTTATTAAAATTAATAATATAAAAATTGCTTTTTAAATAAAATCTCATTGTTGAATGCCCAACATCCAGTTTTGAACTTTGCTGATGATTCTTTAACGTAAATATTACTCGCATACTTTCCTTTAATTATTTTTATTTCTCAGTATAAACTATAATGATTTTCAAACTAATATTATATTAGCCAAATAATTTATTTACAAACGAGAAGTATGATTTTGTATAAGTTTTGCATCCAACTCGATTCATAAAATGGGCAGATATCAGGAAGTACACTCTATTGCAATTCACAAATTTATGTTTCTCATTCTTTACAAGTGTATGCCACAGGGTGAAATATATGATGTTTATTCATTTAGACAGATAAAAATCTTGCAGTGAAATTCTAAAACAATTCTACACTTCTTCAAGAAATTCGAGAGTTCCACGACGAACACGCACGATATACAATCTTATGCCTTGGTACAGTACATAACTCAACTCACTCTGCTGTGAGTTGAGTTATGAGCCGAACAACGAGCTTTTATAAATATTAATGACTTGTGTTTTCATGATAGCACCAATAGTAAATCTGGCTGCACATTTTTCCTATATTTATTTGGCGCGCAAGGTGTAGGAAAACAATATACTTTTCACGCTTTTATGAGAACTAATACCGATTAGAGTACAGTATTATTATTTTGCATTATCGTTGTTTTATTAATAATGTAATATTTTCCTCGTAAACCTTGTAGAGAAATAAAAAAGCATAATAATTCACTATTTTTATAATTACGTATATTCCTCGTTTGTAAGCTGATTATTTGGCTAAAATCATATTCACCACCTGCAGGATCTTTAACCACCAAAATTTAAAAGCGTCAATTCCTCTAATATACAATCCTGCAAGAAAAATTTCAAAGATGTTCAACAAAATGTATAGGAGCTTGAAAGAGAGAGTACACAAAATTGTGTCTCCCATACACTAATATCCATCCATACGGAAAAAGTTTCCCAAAATTACTTGTATTTCTCGAATCTTTACTGATCCACGAATCCAAAAATAACAAAATCTTACGGAGAATTTTTGAAATCCAATAAAGTATAGTTTCTCATAAAGTCCTCGTATCATATATAATTTGAAATCAAAAACCACTGTACAAACAGAAAACATTTTATTGTGAAGACGTACAAATCAAGATGACGCCATAAACTGCATCGTATGTAATCAGATCCAGAAAAAAAATTCATTCATACAGCGTTGATTATTTATGAAATTAAAATAACAGAAAAATTAATTTAAAAAACTTACCGAGTATTCGTAATTTTTATAGAAAATATGTATTATTTTCCTTATTTTAAACAATCCAAATAACCTTCTTTTCTTCGAAACGTTTTATTCGTATCGGATGTAATGATGATAAATAGCGTATTGTTCACTTTCTGTCCTTTTTCCATACCTCCGGCACTCACGACAAATATTTAAGATTGGTAGATATTAAAACTTTCAAAGTTTCCCTTACGATTATTGATAATATTTATTTATCCTGAAATAGTTTTACATTCGATTGTGAAAGGAGAATTCGCAGTAAATTTGCATTCACAATTGTCTATTGGTTTTAAATTCCAACGTACCTTCTCCCGATAATTCTGTATTTGAATTTTTTGTTTGTTATCATCAAAGTTTAAAACACTTCATTTGTATTTACGCAGAATTAAAGAGTTCAACCGAAACTGTGAGCAGAGTCGCGATTTGTACGGGTAAACAAGTATTTGAAACGTTGCTCGAATCCATCAAATAACGTCATTCGTTGGTAAAAAGAAAACAACAATGGCATCATTAATCATAAATGTTATAAACGAAATGAAAAGTTTTTAACTTCCTTGTTGCAATTTTCAAAAGTAGAATTAAACGCTTCTCTCGGTCCTATTACTCCTTCAAATACTCCTTCTATTGGAGGAGGAAAAGGATTTTGTAAACTGAAACAATTGCGTATTCCATTTGGCTTTATCATTTTTAATTTGTGTTAAAATTAACAGTGAGTGCGTCGCGTGTTACCGTTGGTTTTCCATAATAATAAAGTAAAAAGCGTTATCGGACTAATTCTAGTAATAGTCTCATCTAACACCCGAAAAGAAACAAAAAAGAGTTTTCCAATAGTAAACAGTGGAGTTGCAAGCTGAGATAGTTACACACAGCTTGCTGTTCACTAGAATAAATACGATCAGTAGAGATTACGATTAATCCGTCACCAAATACGGTAGTTTGTTTAATAACAAATTAAAATTATATCATACTGTTTTTATAGAAAATAATAGTTAAATAAAACCAATGAATCGAGTTTATCATGTACACAATGAATTAAATTAACTTTTATTTGTCCGATATGCATTTGGGCCTGATTGGCCATTTTCAATGGGATTTTACAAACAATACTAGTATTATCCCCCCCAAAAAAACAACTTACGATATCAATTGTTAACATTGCAATTAAACCTTAGGTGAGCAATAATTTAGTGTAAAATTATCAATATAATATGTCGATATTACTTTGTTATAATTCACAAGAAGGATTGAAGTACAATTATAGTATATAGATACCCGCTGAATTAACCATATTACAGTAGACCCCCATATAACGCGGTTGACCCCCATATAACGCGGTTCCGTGTTATATGAATCCGTGTTGTACGAGTCACTTAAATACGTGAGCCAATCACGGCTCGCCACGTGTGTAGTTTAGGGACTACGGCTGTTTGAAAGGTTTTCTTCCATAAAATTAATCGATTCTTGACTAATTTGACTCAACATTTCCAAATCATGTATAATTTTTGGGAATAATCCATATAAACTATGCTATAAACAAAAAATTGTAGGATTACTTACCGAGTGCGCACCGTTCGACGACGCCATTGCTTAAGCTTGTTTTCGTCGCGGAGCGGCTCGTCGAACGGCTGGCGCGTGTTTCCTGATCGGCGAATTTTTCGCAGAAAAATAACTTAATCTTTGGAGACATCGTTAATAAAAACATAATATTTATGGCCGTTAAATAATAAATGTTTTTTTAGTAGGTCCAGTGCTCGTTTAAACTCGACGGTTTGTACAATACCCGCTATTGGCTCAGATTCGACCAATCCTGTCGCGACACGAGTCGGCGATGACGTTTTACCGTGTTATACGAGTCTCTTTTAGCGTGTTATACGAATACGATCGCATTTTTTTGCCGTGTTATACGAATCCGTGTTATATGAACCCGTGTTATAGGGGGGTCTACTGTACAATTGAAATAAGGGTGAAAATATGGGAAAATAGTTCTTGTTTCTTTTTTGGTAAAAATTGTCCTTTTTTCTTCTATCCCGTCACATTTCTTTTAATGTAAGACAAGTAGGCTCACATCCCGTTTTCTATTTTTAGTTTTCTTCCGGATTGTTTTAATTATCAATGCGTTTCTGTTCCGTAGAACAATAATTGTTATTATTATTTCATACACATTTTTGTGTTGACCGTACTGTGGCCTTACATAATAAAGAACAAAAATACTACATGTACTGCACAGTACTTACTTTTAACACGTTGATGTTTACACTACCAGCTTTTACTAGTGTTTTCACTGATATTTGCAGTTACGTGTGTTTCTGCTGTTTAAAGGAAATTATAGGACTACGGAATTCTCGACGACTTAACTATAATTCATATATTTAAAAAAATCATACCATCTTTTGCTCATTGCTAATAATAGTAACGGGTGAGGAGGACCTTCGGGGGAAGAACTTAAAGTATAAAAATTAATAACGAGTTTAATTTAGTCAATGTAATCGAATAATAAAAATATGTGTTTAACAGCGTTCTATTGTATAGCAATTAAGGAATGAAAAAGTATAAAAAAGAATAAAATAATGCGTTAATTTTCGAAAGTGACAAGTAAGCCGCTTTGATTTGTCATACCCTTTGATCGGGCGAAATAACGGTTTTTTCCGAAAAAAAGTATATATTTTGTCAACAGATGGCGATAATCGATGACTGGACTAGACACGAAGTCTCTTCTCCGGAATATCTTTAACGTTATTAAATAGTACGAAAACACAATACTATTAAATACTGTACTGTATGCGAAATGGTACAAAACTTTTCAAAATTTAAACATATAAATAATCGATCTTTAATTAATTTATTTATATAATTACACAGGATGTATACAGAATTTTCTCGTCTTGTAACCATTTGCTAATACAGTATTATGTATACTAAAAGTGACAATCTTATTCGTACAAAGTACACAACCAGTGTTAAAACACCTACTTTAATTAATAAAATATTTTCTCACTGATGTTTAAGTGTAAAAAGAGATAACAGCTGGCGCTCTTATCTAAATATAAACATTAACTAAGCAGACAAGTGTAGATTAATAGCAAAATGCAGTAGAAAAGAACGAGTTCGTGAATAATATCTTAAATAGCGCCGGTGAGATAAACATGTAATTGTAATATTAAATTTTTGGTTAAACAATAATACTTAGACCAACTTTAATTTGTACGTTTGTAGGTTAGTAATCCAAAAATATTAACAGATCTTGCTCTTTAACGAAAGAAATTAGACGATATAAGAAATATGCTTACAAATCTGGTCGTAGACAATAACTTATTTTGCTGAAACTGGTCCCTTCACTTTTCACCTTATATACAAATCTTCGATTATCCACAATTACGTTAGTAATTTATAGATTAGAAAATTGAAGCGAAACATTGTCAAAATTCCTTAATGTCATTTTCATAATCTTAATTTCTTTTACACTAATAATAGAAAAAGGCCTTTATGTGAAAAATATAAAGCAAAAAGAATATGAAATAAAATTATTTCTTAAAAATGGATAAATTTTGTCACCATCTTATGCGGAATTCACAAACCGAAACCAGGTCAATTCAATCTTCCTGTTCTTAGTGTTTTCTTTTATACTTTTAGTATGGTATGGCATTGAAAGTATAAGACGACGACAGTTTTACTCGTATAAGTTATGACACGCGAGCACACGAGAAAGCGTTGTACGAATACGTAAGTAATGACGTCATACTAACACGATTGACGAATATAACGTTGTCAGTTTACGAAAATATTGCGAATGCTTTTATTTTGTATTACCGAATCACATTCTCCGATGTTTAAATAGGAGTTATGCCGACAGTAACTAGTGTTTCTAAGATAGTTTTAAAACTAGCAAACTTTATTGTATACTAAACGTTTCATATTGCTTAACTTTATCGGAAATATTTGGTGCCGCCATCTGTTATCATATTTTCTTAAAAAATTTATATTTTTAACTATTATAAAATAGCAAAAATTTTGAGGCTACAGATGGGTTCTATAAAAAATTTTAATGCTAATAACGAGTAAAATCGTCATACTGGCGATATACACGGACCCCTTTATCTCCCCACCCCAGCGACCTTTAATTGTAAGAATTCAATAGCCTCAATATCCCTAATAAGCAAACCTCCCTGCAAAATTTCAGAAAATTTCGACAAAAAGCACGGGAGTTATTAAGCTTCGAATAGGGTGAACAAAATCGTGCCACATACACACACTAACATCCCAGGTCTTCATACAAAAAACACCCTGAATGTTTTTGCATTTCTCGTACGGTACTGTGTATAACTATTAAAGAATTGATATTCTTTGAGCAACTTTTAATCATTTAATACATTGCTACTTTCTGTGATGTTTAAAATACGTTTATGTTTTATTCAATAGATATTTCTCATGAATAATACAAGAACTTCGACAATATTCCAAGTAAAGTAATATGAGTTGAAGGACTTGAGTTTGAAGCGAATACATAAATTTGCAACGATTTCTTGTTAATTGAACGTGTCGTAATTTCCGTACACAAATAGAAATTAAAGTGAAAACGTTAACAAACTTACCATTTATAAAATAGATTTCGGCACAAGTAATACTTCCTATTCATTTAGAAATTTCTAAATGCAGAGTCTACTCAATAAAAGTGTCCTTCATAGTACTTCCTTCACGTAACCTATTATAATTCACGAGTTTTACAAAACTGTTTATGTATTTCGTCAAGAATTTTCTCTCTGTTTCCTTTTAGTTTATCCTATTTATCATTAGCGTTGACAATTTTTTTTATTTGGACGTGCTCATATTATTTTCGTGTCTTCTGCATAATGACTACCACTGTGTGATGTGAAATGCAGTGTTTCTCCATTTTCTCTATAATTTTCTGATATATTTTCTTTTCAAATATCCATTTTAGTAGATGATTACAACAATCCAGTTCTGTTGATAACAATTCCCTGTAATCATTTATTGATGGCCGGTGTTTAAAGACAATTTATATCGTTTACTTGTCTTTGAACACTGGTCATCCGTTACGTCGTGCAGTTATTAAGTAGTTTTTATTTATAAAGCTCATTAACTTAAATGTTCTAACATAATTCAGATTTTTCAAAAGAATGAGATGTGAATTGATATATTAAAGATTACTTTCAAATTTTCACACTCGTATATAGTACATTAAAATAACCATATAAAATGTTAGAAATTTACATAAAGACCTTTAAGTAGAAAACAAAACTGATTAAAAATGGTTTAAACGAGATAACTTATTGTATAGAAAAAATGAATACGAAAGAGAAATTTTTTGAATAGTGAAATGTAAATCAAAATCTCAGGGACATCAAAGCACTGGTGTTTGCAGTGAACCAACCGGTTCCGTCGTGTATGTTTTGTTTAAATGGGATTAATATGATTCCGTTGGTTTATAAAAGCTGGATCACTTTCGCTTCTTAACTTTTCTTTAATGCGAAGAACAAATAATTTTAACTGCGAAGAATAAGAATATTATTTCAAAATATAAATTACAATTTTTCAGGTTAGTTGTGATAAAACTTATATTTTCTAATATTAATTAATAGTTTGTAAACATTTACATCTTGGTTAAGCATAAAAACTGATTATGATTAAAAAAATTATTAAATTTTAGGTAATTATTTAAATATCTAAACAGGAAAAGCTGGGGTTTTTTTTGTCAGATTTATAACTATAAAGACAAAGGGAATATATAGGGCTTATATAAATTAATGTTATTTAGTCTTAGTTTAATAACGTAATTTTCGTACTTCATTAGCCTACCATGTATTACTTTAGTACGAGGACACGATTTCGGATTCTTGCTCAAAATGAAATATAGCATTTTCAACAATTATGAATAGCGATAGTGTTAACTATGACTTTTACTTCCGGCTGTTATATATAAAGAGGCGATCGGTCAAATAACGACCCCCAAGGATTTTACATTTTTTGACTTAGGACACTTTGAAACGTCGAGAATGCAAAAAAAAAAAAAAAAAAATCGGGGGTAATTTCTGTATGTGTGGATGTTAGTTTACATGTGTACGTATGGCACGATTTTGTTTACCCTCTTCGAATCTTAATAACTCCCGTGCTTTTTGTCGAAAATTTCTGAAATTCTGTAGGGAGGTTTGTTTATGAGGGGAATTAGTGTCATTCAATGTTGGTGAGTAAAGGTCGAGGGATGGACAGATAATGAAGATCGTGTATATCTCCAGTAGGGTCGGATTTAATGAGGATTTTACTCGTTATTAACATTTACAATTTTTCATAAAAGCCATCTCTTCTCTCTAAACTAATCATTTTGTCATTTTATAATAGTTAAAAATATAACAAATTTTTAAAATAAAATATCATAACAGATGGCGACACCAAAATTTTAAAATTTTAATTGTTGCCAGGAAAGTTGAGCAACTCGTCGCTGGCTTATATCACAAATAGAAGAATGCTTTGAAAGAGTGAGTTACAGACTTCGTTGGACTACCAAACTGACCCCGGAACAAAAAAGCGAAATACCCTGCTCTGGTATATTATTAATACTTACCTCCGCGAGCAGTAGTGATTTGAACATGATTGCAGTATCTCGGTTTTTAATTTACATTCATTAGAAGTTAGGAATTTCTTTCAATAAGTATTTTTTTAAAATATAGTTTTAAAACTTTTCTCACCTTTGTTCCTTCATTAAAGTAAAAATAAATAAAGAAGTTAAAGCGAATAAAAATGGCCATTCCTACAGAAATAGACAATATTATCTGAAAAGAGAAAGTCGAGATGAATTATAGTATTCGAGGTGGTTTACAAGTCGAGAAACGACTTCCGTCAATTGTTGAAAGTAGGTTATGGAGAATTTCATTTACATTATTTAACAAGCCATCACCTTAACTTTGACAAAATAATGAATTATGTTATGATATAAACATTAGAATTACCTGGAAAAAGTATTAGTGTTTCTTTTTACGAAGAGGCAATAATAACTATATTTAATACTACTAATAATAAATAATATATATTATATACTAAAATATTTGTATTTAAAAAAGCACAGTATGTAGAAACTCCGATGCAAACTCTCATATAGAAATTCCAATAAGTAGACTGAATATATACTGGAAATGAAGTCGGCGCAGTCAATTAAAAATATCGGAAAAATAAACAAAATTAAGATAAAGGTTACAATAGAAAGAAGATCGAATTATACAGGAAAATCTATGGAAGTGAATCATTCAACCCGAAAGACAGCCTTGAAAGGTCAAAGAAACGACTTATTGTTATTCAGACTGCGTGTTATTTTCCTTTATCTCAAGTTGGCGTGGAAATCCAAACATTACTCTGCAAACTGGGTTTATTTAAGTCGCTTAATAGCCTAAAAATCTTCTAGAAAAATTCATCAAATATAGGTTTCGTGTAATTAGAGTATAGCAGCCTACAGGAATTACATTTATGTATATAGGTATGTATATCTAAAGTGTATAGTCACATTATTTGCATAATAGCGTGACAATAAACAGCACGTTTTCAAAGTTTTTGTTGCGTGTTAACGAATAATTACTAATAATTCAAATAATAATAAATATTTTAAATAACTAATAATTTAAAATATATGCTCTCCACCACAAATTAGTAGTGGCTTGCGTCTGTACATCATACCTTTCCTTTAGTCGTGCTGGTTATCTTTCTAACACCTTTCGGGGGTAATATTTGAATTGAAGTTACGTGACTTCCGGTTTGCATCAGAAGTTCATATACAGTTAGCCGGGTCTCCTGCCTCTAAGGTTTCCAAATTTGATCTCGACATTCATCTATCTAACTCCGTTCCCGAGATTAAGCAAAAGATACCACAGACGGAGGGAAGAAAGTAGAAATTTATAGGACTACAATTATTTTCAATTGCAACCCAAAAAATAACACAGGAAAAAGTAATATTATTAGTTTTATAAAATCTATTATTCAAAATAATGCATCATGAACTTAACTTAGGCTATATATCATTACAATTACGATAGTGGTATTTATATAATAATAAATTAATTAAGTTCTTATATATTTTTACAGATATCGAATATGCTTATTGGAATTGCATATCGCTTTCTATCCAAAAGGTTTCATAAACACGGAATAAATGTCTCAAGACACCCGTCATGGTATATTATTTTGCCTATCTTCACGACATTGTTATCAGCTACAGGATTTCAAAATTTCCGTCTACAACTGGACGAAGATTCTCTAGTCCCATCCGGAGGGATTATCGACAAATACAAGTCGCGTTTGATGCAATTATTTCCCATAGATCTCGCATCAAATTTCGATCCCGCAAGATTATTGCACGTCATTCATTACGGAACCGTTATTGTCCAAGCGACGGACGGAGGCTCGATTCTACGAGAGTTTGTCTTTCGGGAAATTGTCACTTTGGATCGACGAATTCAAAATTTCTTTGTTGACGAAGACGAAAGATGGAACTACAAAGACATTTGTGCTAAAAATAATGGAAAGTGTTACGAAAATAAAATTCTTCGTATAAACAATAAACTGGAAGCATTGAAAAACGGAACATTTCGGTTGAAATATCCAATTGGCAAAACGAGCAGAGATTACGACGTTTTAACATTGGGTGGTGTGGAACTGAAAGAAGAGAGTTACGTAATATCTGCCAAGGCTGTTAAATTGTTCTATTTTCTAGACGATTCGAATAGATGGGCAGAAAAGAAAGCAGTCGCATGGGAAAATCAATTCGTAGACCTCTTGAATAGAGTAAACTTTTCTCATATCAAAATAAGTAAAGACGTGTCGCTTTCTGTGAACGAATCTAAAAAGCAATTGTTTCCCTCTACTCTAAAATATATTCCGAGTTCTGTTTTTTTGATGCTTACGTTTACCATTGTTAGTTGTTTATGGCCAGACTTTCTCCGAAGTAAACCGTGGACCGGAATCATGTCTTCGATAGCCACTGGAATGAGTGTAATATCGGGATTTGGCTTATTAGAGTATGCGGGTCTTAGGGTGTCTCCGATAACGAGTATGGTTCCATTTCTTATTTTAGGTAAGTCGTTTCCATCGTAGTGATAATAGACAATAATTCTTTAGTCTGAAGAGGTAGTTATTAACTATTCAAAATCAAATTTGAGTATTGATTTTGTTCCATGCAGTGAAAGTTTCAAGAGTTACATCCTAAATAAAAGTAAACGATATTATCTTAATATAAACTTTTTGCTTAAAACATGTAATCCTTTCACCTCCCGAAATACTGTCGATTCATCTGTTGATACTCCAAATATTGAAATATGCGAAAATGTCATTTCAATTAGGATTAGGTAGAAGACATATTCAACGAATAATATCGCTGCATTAAATGTAGTTGTTATATTACAAAAAATATTTAACAAGATAAAGTATAAAGCTCATGATAATTTTGATTAAGTCAACTTTATCACACGTGATAAAGACGTGATAGAATTGTTTATATTAAAAAGATTCATAATTTTGACAAAAACTTGCACTATTGCTTTTTAGTTATTACTAACGTTTATTTATTAATTTTTTTTATCATGTAATCAATTGCTACAGTTCGGACATAATAATAAAAGTGACATCTAACAAGTGACAGTAAAGTACAGTTTATCTACTTGTACTATCTAATAGAGCAGTGTTTCTCAAACTTTATGGACCGCGACCCCCTTCTGCACTTAAAAATTTCAAAGGACCCCCGAAGAATAAGTATGTGTCAAAAAACATCCCGGAGGGAGGGGGTTAGGCTCGTATTTAAATATTTATATTATTTTTATTATTTATATGTGCAATTTATTTAAGTAAAAATTATTTTATATATTTTTTATTTCTATTATTTCTAAACATGAATCCATAGTAAATTTATAAAATATTTGAAAAAATTGATCTGGCATCAATTTTTCAGCGACCCCAAATATTTTTCACGACCCCCTTGGGGGTCGCGACCCCCCCTTTGAGAATCACTGTAATAGAGGGTATCTACGTATTAACAAGAGTTTGAAATATTTTACATGTTGCTAATACTTTCTGTGTTTTTATGCAAATTTTTGTATGTTTTGTTATTACATAAAATAGTAATCTTCGAGTATCGTATTGTTAATTTTTCTAAATTTTAATTACAAGACTTTTTTACCGTCAATTGTATTTCAAATACAGTTGTTAAAATAGTCATAAAGCAAATATTCCTAAACAGATAACACTTTTTATTAAAACTTTTTTAAACGGCATCTGTGATCAGATTCTGAAAATTGTTTTTCTTCTGTAATATCCCACAAACGTTAATCTCTTTTATATTTGTATCTTCGAACACGTGTTTGTGTCTTTATTTCATCGTTTTCCGAATATCTGGAGTCCACACATTGAATATTTTCTTTCTATTTCTTCCTATTTTTCGCCAACTTCTTTGTTACACATAAAATTACAAGATTCACTTGTTGGTGTTCTGATTTCACACTTTTCTAAATCAGCCATACCTGTGAATTTCACGAATAGGATTTATGAATTGCAAAAGAAGTTTCTTGGCAAATATTGCAGAAAACTTAAAATATACTATTTTGAGTACATGTAAATCCCAGCAATAGAATATTAAAAGTTGTAAGTATTATTAGCATTATTCTCCTTCTGTTACAGTTGTAACTACAAATATACTGAATTATCCACTTACATAAACCTGTTTCTCATATTATGTAATTATTTAAATATCATATAAAAAATTTACATAAAAATTTCACTAAAAATTCATTATTTTTAGGTATTGGTATGGACGATACATTTGTTATGTTATCAGCGTGGATGAAAACCGATCCAAAGAAATCTGTGGAAGAAAGAATGGCCGAAACATTCACCGAGTCGGGTGTTTCCATCACAATCACTTCTCTGACTAATGTTGCATCGTTTTTAGTAGGAATATTCACCGCTACTATTCCTGTATATAAGAACCTTTGCGTGTTTATGGCAGCGTGTTTGATCTTCGACTACATTTATCAAATCACCTTTGTTGCAGCGATTATGGTTCAATGTGGAAGAGCAGAAGAACGTCAATTACATTCCTTGGTATTTATAAAATTCCCAGGTAAAGTATGTTTTCTGACAACAGAAAAATTTTAAACGGCTACATAAATACAAAATAATTCAATTTTATTTTAATATATTTTAATTTTTATGAAAAACATGTTTTATGAATTCTTAGCTAAATTGTAAGTACTTTTAAACATTGGTTATTATTTGCAATATACATTTGTCGGGATAAGTAATAAATTACTTAATGATCTATCATATAATTATACATTGAATCTTCCTTTAATTCCAGTAAGTAAAAGTTACTTCCAAAGAATTTTCTGTTTCTTGTGTCCAGAAGATCGGAAGAATGAGAAAGATAAGAAAATATCTGCCTTTCAAATCTTTCGAAACAATTTCAATCAACTGATGAAGAAGAAGTTGACAGCAATCATTGTTTTGTTAGTATATTTAATTTACTTCGGAATTTCGATATGGGGGTTGACAAAATTTTCTTACGATCAGGAATTAGAGATGAATTTAGTTCACGGTACATATCGATATAATTATTACAAAACGAAAGAAAAATATTACAATCAATATAACTACAGGTTACAATTGTTCATTACACAAGAACTCGATTATTCAAATCATACTGTACAACGAAATGTTGAAAATATGCTACAAACACTGGAATCGGATCCTCTGATCGTTGGATCTTTGACCGAATCCTGGTTAAGAAGCTATTTACAGTTTATGTCCGACAACAGAATTAATTCCTTTATCAACGGATATAACATTACAAATTCGGAAGATTTCGTTTTCGTTTTGCATAAATTATTCTTACGCATTCCAGAAGCGAAAAGATTCAGACAAGACGTCGTTTTCGATGATTCCTTCACCAGAATCATTTCCACTCGTTTCTTCCTTCAAACGAACGTTACAAGCAACGGAAGTCATTTCTACTATCAGTTTAAACACATTCAAGAAAAGTTGAATTCTTTCCCATTCACAACTGTGGTGTATCATCCGTTGTTTTATTATTTCGATGCTATCGACGCCATACCTACGACAGCAATTCAGACTTTAGGCATTGTCCTGTTAACCGTTTCTATTATATCTGCCGTGTTGTTACCAAACCTCATTTGCATCGTCTGTGTGTTATTCAACATAATATCGGTAGGAGCGGGTGTTTTGGGTTTTATGTTCATTTTTAATCTCGGATTTAATCTGACTTCCTTGGCTATTTTAATTGTAGTTATCGGATATTCTGTCGATTACGCAGCACACGTTTCCTGTGCGTATATATCTGCGAAAGAAAGTAGTCCCGACAAACGTTTGGAGAATGCAATAAGTTTGACGGCAATTCCCATCATACAAGGAAGTGTCACTACGATTCTTGCCATTGTAATAGTGTTGAACGTTTCGGAAAAAGAAACATTGTTATCGATTAAAGTTGTTATTTTAGCCTGTATAATTGCAGGAATTCATGGAATTACATTTGTGCCTATGACTATTTCAGTGATCGACAGGATTTTCCAATTATATTATTACTCTAAAGTCAAGTCGAAAGGGTCAAATTCTTTTATCTCTCGCCATATAGAAAGAAAAACAAATAAAACCACGAAAGAAATTAATGGAATCGATAACATGTGCGTGACTTCTAATGATTTATAATATTTGGGAATACGTTATAAATTAAACTGCTGAATTAATTTTTAATATGGTTTTATATTAAATCTGTGTTATAGACGCAATATAATATAAAATACTTTACAGACGATAGCTTACAGTCGGAATATATTTACGATTTATTTTATAGTTCAATCATTTCGAGTAATTAAGGAAAATATCTTGAAATTAAATAGATTAAGTTTGATTAGGAATGTTACAAATTATAGATGCGCCTTTAAATGTATGAATAGAGGAAAAGAGATTGTTAATAAACTGAATATAAATAATTAAAAATAAAGAAAATCGTCTTACGAATGCCAAAATAAGAAAATGCCATCAATCATAAATAAACCAGCAACGAGTTGCTGAACTTTCCCCGGCAACATTTCTAATTTTGACAACGCCATCTGTTATCATATTTTATTTTAAAATATTTAATATTTTTATCTATTACAAAATGGCAAAAAGCTTAATTTTGAGGGTGGATGGCTTTTATAAAAAAATTCTAAATGCTAATAACGAATAAAATCGTCATTAAGTTCGATCCTACTGGAGATACCACGATCCCCATTATCTCTCCACCCTTCAACCTTTAATCACCAAAACTTAATAGCGTTAATCTCCCTAATAAACAAACTTCCTTGCAGAATTTCGGGAATTTCCGACAAAAGCACGGTAGTTATTAAGCTTCAAACAGAGTACACAAAATTCTGCCCCCTCCACACACACAGACATGTAAATTAACATCCACACGTACAGAAATTACCATCAGATTTTTTGCATTTCTCGAAGTTTCACGGCGTTCTAAGTCCAAAAATGTAAAAATCTTACGGATTATTTCTTGACCCTTCGCCATACTTTCCGTCTGTTGTATATAGCAGCCGGAAAAGTAAAACTCAGAATATGAACTTTTTCAAATAGATCCATTCGAAGACACCACTGTATTTCGGTGTTCATTGTTGAATGGTCACTATTAACAATCAAAATTTTCAAAGCGTATAAAGAGCACATTCTGTACTGTACAAACAATGCCATAAAACAAAAACACATAATTTTATTTATTAGTTAAAATAATAGTGCCATTGCCTCGTTCATCAAGTGACAGTCTATTGTAAAAATACACACAATTCCAGCCGAATCTAATGTATTTTCGAGTTGGCATTATAAAGTGAGACGTCCTTAAACAAGTTATTTTTTTAATGTTTTTTTTAATGTTATTTTACTAGAAGTTTACATAAAATATGCAAATGGTTATATAAATCTTGTGTTATTCAGTCATAAGCATTTATAATTATTAATATTGATCGGTTGAATTTACAGTAGACCATATTCATATATTCATGTATAATCTATTGTAAACCTAATGTTAGAAAAGTAAATATTAATTTGGAAATAAAAATGGAAAAGATAAAAAAGTGAAAATGTTTATTTATTCATTAATTTTCTCACATCATTTACATAGGGCAAGTTCGGGAGAGATGGACCATTTTAGAAATAAGCAGAATTGTATGAATAACGTCAAACTACATTGTCGCAAGTACAGTACAATAATACCTTAATGATAAACAATTGCAATAAATGTGACTTGCGTAGAAAAAAGTCTAAAGTTAGCAAAGTTAAATAAGATCTAAAAAGTACCGTAATATTTGAACGTGACACAATTTTAATTTGGCAGAAATGTTTTTTTATGTGTAAAATGTACTAAACCGGAGAATAAAGTTTTATCATTAATGTTTTGTTTTCTTCCTATTCCCATTTTACGCAGGTCTATCGCTTCTGTATAGCATGGGCCAACTAACCCATAGTGATGTGGGATAGATCAGATGAACGATCTACTTGTATATGTTTTTATTAATTAATAACAAATTTATTTATGTATTTTTCACCTTTATACTAATACTTGTTGTTAGTATATGTCACCAGCATACTATAGTACAATTTTTATCGGTATTACTATAAATAAGAAAAATATATAATATTTAAAAGGGGGGTCCATCTCTCCATTTACTATACAAATTCGTGATAACTTATTATTTTTAATCAAATCTGAATATAGTTAATATCTAGGCAAATCCTAACTGAAATTTTTCTTTCGAAGGAAAAACTCTTATGCTTTAATATATTTATGAAACTCTTCCTTCTTCTTTTATAAGCAAATAAATATTATGCAAATAAATGTGTGTTGAATATGTTTCAAATTATACCACAGTATTGTAGAAGCTCCTGAATCCGTCATCAATGGGACCGTGTCGGAATATCGAGAATGCCCAACCATCGGACGTTTTGTATTTTCGCAAAATTTCATAATTTATAAGAGAACCGAACTTTTTCGGCATTGCTGTAAATTTTGCATATTGCAAGCGTACAACCAGCGCACTGTGTTGTACGTTTCCAATTTGTTTAGGCATGCTCTTTATTCATTGATACGATGCAGTGTATGGTTTTATTGGAATATGACTGATGAAAATACTTAGAAAAACGTCGATGAACTCATTATTGAATAAGAACGGAAGAAACGCAGTTTATGATAGGCAATGTATGGCTCTTCTCGTGACAAGGTTTGGCCACCTCTGCAACATATACAAAAACAATGTATTATGTGACTTTTTCTTTCATTTTTTAATCAATTAACGCAATCAACAAGTGATTAATTTCAGTAATGATGATTTACAATTGGAAACGTTCTACTGTGAAAGAAACACAATATCAAATGTTTGCATCATTAGTTTCCGGACACGGCTGACTCCTTGAATTGCAAACAGCGAAAAATGTCTGATAATGTGAGAATTCAATTCCGTTTTACTCGCTAGAGACATTGAGAAATGTAATTTAAGTGAAAGGAGTTTAATGATTTATAAAGTTGTATTTATTCTGTACACAATCTTTCAAAACGTTTTATACGTGATGTAACTAAATTATCGAATTCGCATTAAATAAACACGCACAGAATTAAGTCATCATCAAAGTATGCATACATTTATTTCAGACATCATTGACATCTTTACGTTCCTATTGTTAATTCCTATTTTTCATAGGTAAATATGCAAATTACCGAATTTCCATACGACTACCTGTTTCTTATCTATGCGTAGGGCATTCAATATACCGATTTGAAATTGAAATTACCAACTCGTCCCTATGCATCATCCATTGTTCTACAAGCGGATTATGCGATGATTTTATTTTCGTTTTAATAATTTTATGCCGGTTATACGCAGGAAAATACGGCTGTACGAATTTTAAATAATCCATAATTTTATTGTATTTTTTATTAATTTTATACAAAGTTGTGTTTATAATTAAAATATTATTTATTGCAGTTACAATATGAAATTTAAGAAATCGCTGGTTTCATTGATGTCAATTATCCGTAATTCTATTCGAGTGTATAATATTTTGCAAGTATTAGTATGATTATTTTGTCAAAAGTTAGATTTTAATATTTTATATTAAAACCGGTTTTGAAACACAATAAGTATTTATACCACGCTTATACTGTAATGTCCTAGTTGCTGTACTATTTCTAACATCGTGACATTGAGCGGTACAACTGTACTTAATCCCCGACATTTTGACGAGTTTTAAATTCGTATTAACAATAGTTGGATTAATACACTATTCTTTCGTAATCATTTTAGCATTAAAACGTAAATGTATGCAATGTTTCGAATAGACGACCTTTATTATATAATATTTTCATGTAATATGGAAATTTTAATAACAGATATTTTACAAAGTTTAATATTATTCCGCAGATAAATATTGGTGCCATTAAAATAGAAGCTAATTAAGCTGTTTGTGGTGATATTTTTTAATAATTGTAGCTCACAATGATGAGCGGGTAGTGAAGAGATCCGACATATCCGGATAAGACTGGGTTCGAACCGGGAATTATACGCTGACGCATATTCCACCTCTTCCAGATTTAATGCACCTGCAATGTTTCCTGAGTGCCGAAAAAATTACGTATAATATGATAATATGGACTATTGTACTATTATTTTGTATAAACAATAAAATCAAATAAAACTTTTCGAGCAAGAAACACAGCAAAGTTCTATGACGCTCCTAAGAGGTGTTGTAGTATAGACACGTGCAAGGCATCACCTGCAACGAAGGAATTAATTTTAATGAAGTTATACAAAAATTTAATATTATGAATATTTTGTTTATAGAATACGTTTTAATTATTCTAAAATTAATATATATTTTTTATTTTTAGGAAACATTTCTTTATATTTTAAGTTGGTTGATGTGTACATAGTTATTTTTATATAATTGCTTGATATTATAGGTGAATTCTGTTATCATTTTATATTATTGAGGAACGACCTTTAGCGATTTGTCTGTTTAAACAAATAAAAAGGAATGATGTAAATAAAAAAATATCTTATTTTCCGGGTGCAATGACATGCCAAATGTAAATATACTAAGAATCTTCAAAATTACCTATAAATGACACTTATAAAGTTCAAAAATGAAATTATAAAAATTCATATAATAAAATTCACTTAAAGTAACTTTACTTTAAATAATTAAGATAAAAGGAAGAATAATCATAAAGCATATTTATATATTTAACCTTCATATTTTTTATGAATCTCGTTAACATTATTGGGTCAATAGGAAAAAATCCTTGTAACAATTCCTAAAATTATTTATTTAATTTCAAATTTTGATTTATAATAAATTACTTTAGGTAAAATAATTTAAAATGTTTAACAGGAAGAAAATATTTTTTATTAGTAGTAAAACAAAGATATTTAAAAAGCTCTCACAAGTTATTCTATTGGTTTATTGTAAAATTCATCTTAAATTTGCATTAAATTCAAGGTAAGATTTTAAAAAGAATTTATTTTATTATGTATATTTGACGTTTTTTCTATTGTTGAGATCATTATCTGTTGAGCATTTATCATAACGGTAGTTTCATACTAAACAATAGTAACTGACAGAGGAGAACCTTGCAACGAAAGCCTTGCGATCACTCAAACAGGATTGGCGATCGAGTTGTGCCTGACCCAAATTTTTCGTTAATCTCACTTAATCGCGTTTTATCTTTAGTAATGAATTTTAATTAAGAATAAACATTTAAAAAAATGTACTAAAACCTTATCTTGATGAACAGTACACTGGCACTGATCCCAATTTCCAGTTTTATTTACTTTCACTACCATGAACGGATTATTTTACTTTTTGCGTGATAGCTTCATCACTTGCTGCTGCTATTGATATCGACCCATTCGAATAAACTTCTTCCTTTTTCCTTATCAAATATATTACATATTGATATACTTTTCAGGGTGAGTATTGCTTTTTTTATTTTTTAACTTTAATTGTCTTTAAGCCATTCGAATCTCTACGGGAAAGTAAATTGAATTTTTTATTTATTTTAAGTGAAAGTAAATTAAGTAACTAAACAATTTTTTATATGTTACTTTATTTTTACTTTAGAAAATAAATAGTTACCGTGTTTAAAAATAATAGAATTTCGAGTTTTATCACCGTAACTCGATCACTAAATTACATTAATTTATTGTAAATTAACAATATGCTGCGGCATAATAATAGTTCTATTTTTATACAAATACTATTCTATTGACTTACAGATTTTTATATATTTTACAGGTAAGAAATATGATGATAGGAATTGCTTACCATTATCTTTCTCAAGCATTTCAAAAACACGGAATAAATATTTCACGGAATACTTCGTGGTATATAACGGTACCCATTTTCGTGACTCTAATATTAGCAACGGGACTTCAAAATTTCCATCACGATCTAGACGAAGATTCCATAGTTCCAACCGGAGGAATTATCGACAAGTACAAATCACGACTGATGCAATTGTTTCCCACCAATTTTAAAAGGAATTTCGACCCGGCAAGAGTATTACGCAACATTCATTACGGAACTGTCATTGTCCAAGCTTTCGACGGAGGATCGGTTCTTCGAGAATTTATCTTTCGAGAAATCGTAAGTTTGGATCGAGAGATTCAAAACTTCGTTATTAACGAGGAAGGTTGGAAATACAAAGACATATGCGCGAAGAACGAAGGAAAATGTTACGTCAACAAAATACTTCTGCTAGAAAACAAACTTAAAGAATTCAAAAGTGGAACATTTCGGTTGAAATACCCCAATGGCAATATCAGCAGAAATTACGACGTTTTAACTTTGGGTGGTGTAGAACTGAACGAAGAAGGTTACGTCTTATCTGCCAAGTCTGTTAAATTGTTCTATTTTTTATACGATTCGAATAAATTAGCAGAAGAAATAGCCATAAAATGGGAAAATCGATTCGTGGACACGGTGAATAAACTGAACTTTTCTTATATTAAAATTAATAAAGACGTGTCTCATTCCAGGGACGAATCGAAAAAGCAACTGTTTCTGGCTACCCTTAAATATATTCCGAGTTCTCTTGTATTAATGATGACATTTACTATTGTCAGCTGTTTAACACCAGATTTTCTGCGAAGTAAGCCTTGGACCGGAATCATGTCTTCGGTATCCACCGGGATGAGTATAATTTCGGGGTTTGGTTTATTACAGTATGCGGGTATTGGAGTGTCTCCTATGGAAACAATGGTTCCGTTTCTGATTTTAGGTAAGTCGTTTTGTATATTTAATCAACTAATATTATGTAAAACCTTATCGCAGGAGCAAAGCCCGAAAACGGTCATTAACCAAACACTACAAAAACACTACAAGTTTAGTTTTTAAAGTTTTATAACTGTCAAAGTACGAAATTCAATTATTTGTCGTTAATTGTTTTGTCATGTCCGAACCTAGGTTTTGATAATAAAGACTATCTAAATTGGTGTAACCATCAATGCCTAAGTAAAGCAGCTGTTATATTACTTCATTCAATGTTGAGTCAACATTTCTGAAAAAAATAATAATAATTAAATTAAAAAGTCCTGTGTAGCAGCCTAACTCGGCCTAACACTGATGATAATAATCTCTTTTATGAAACAATTATCGATTAAAATTCTGTAAAGATCTCTTCGAATATTACAGGAAGACATTATTCACGCATTATTGTAAATTTTTTCCTTTAAAAATAATAAAAAACTTATTTAAAATACGATCTAAAATTGGTCAATTTAGATTATCGAATAATCCGGGAAAACTTCGACTTTATTTATGAAATTTAAAATAATATTTTTAAAGAAAAGTTGTAAAAATAAATTAGGAATAATTCAAACTTATCTAACTATTGCCTCTGACTAGCGTGTAATAGTTATTCTTCTATTTCTTTTTTACTGTAGTTCACTTGAACTAATTTTTCTTTATTGTTGTGACTGTGTGTTTATAAACATTATCAGAAACTAGGTTAAAATATAATAAGGTTGAATATGACTCTATTTCCTTATGTCATCGATAATAATCCTATTTATGTTCTTGTTAAGTTATATATGAGAAAAGTTAGTTATTTTGGTTTCAGACTGGAAAGATAGTTACGAAAGTCAATATCTTTGTGTTTTTCTGCATTCGATGGCTGTTATATCGAGTTATTTCCCAAACTTTTCAGGTTTACTTTTTAAATCGCTGTCGTTTTATTTTGTGCTTTTAACTTTATTGTGAAACAGATAAGACTGCGGACAAACACAACAACCGCATCGTATTGTTTATATATTGTACGACGGTATTGTATTGTACGGTTTAAATGTAAGTGTAGTATAATTTACCCGCGCCTCTTACCTTTCGTATCAGATTTAAATGATTATAAGTTTACGTTTTCAATAAGACCGACAGACGATTGCATGAAACAGTAGTAATACTGTTACCCAGTAGTAGTAATTAAATTCGTAAAATATCAAGAAATCGTATTATTTCGGCAACTGAATTACAATATTTTCCGTATTAATTCGATTTATTAAGTGTAATTCCTTGTTTTATCTCTGCTCGAATGTAAATCTAAAAGGTTGTAGTACAAATGTACATTTTTTCCCAACGATACAATTAGAAATCCTCTATAAAAAAATGTTTTCCTCCCCTTAGAATGTAGTAAAATGCTCGAAATTTTGTTACAATTTATTACTTTTAAGTCTAGGTGTACATTTCCAAATTGAAATTTTGTACAAATTTTGATTTATAATTTAAATACAGTTCTATAATGTCTTCCAGCATTTTATAAAGATAATGTACAGCATTTTTTAAAATTTATTTTAATAAATTTAATAGACGACTTATTCTTTCGTGTATTAAATTTGCGTGATTCATTTATCAGTCAATACTTTATTTTTAGTTTAAAAATTAGCTATACCATTGATGATAAATGAGGAAAAACTTGTTTTCAGTTAGGATAATTGTCTTTCTGTTCGGCAATACGTGAATATAATATAATGTACAGGTCATTTAAAAATATCGCGGATTTCAGAATCTGTAGGAGCTTTACTTTCATTTTTTTCTTTAGATAATTTATTAGAATACAATCTGAAATGTTTATAAATTGAATAAAGATGAAATTAACTCTGGTAGAATTTTCAATAAGTTGATACGAACTGTAGAAAATTCGTTTTACTTTATTCAAAAACAATACGAATTTACTAGAAGCTGTATGTGTTAGGGAGGAAAGAAGTGCCTGGGTAATATCTTTAGTGATACGAGGAAATAAATCTAATCAAGGAAATACAATAAATAAATGATAAAATTCGGCATTACACTGAGAAGTATGACCTTTGCAGCAGTGACATTTGCATTGTATACAATATTATGCGATGGCCAATATGACTTTTCCGGTAAAATTTTTTTAACTGTGACCTTCAATTGTGTATATATACCGCATATTTTCGTGTCTATATTAATTTATATCTTTTTATAAGTTGCAGTGGCATTGTTATTGAACGTGTTACTTTAAATTTAGATAAGTAATTTATAAATATAGCAATAAAAAACTGAGTGCGAGTGTACTTATTTTCGTGAAAAAACAACATTAACCTTGATATTTTCAGTACACCTGACATGATTATTCTATTGCTATCGAGCTTTTGATATATTATTTAAAAACATATGTATCAATAATAATTTAGAGTTTACCATTTAGTAAGGTTTTTTTTTATCTATTTCATGGAAAGAATGCAAATTTAAGAAGGCAATGTCATTCTATTTAAAATTTATTTTGTATACTAGTACTTTCTATATATTAACAGGACTTATTATATAAGTTCTGTTAATATATAGAAAGTACTAGTATACAAAATAAATTTTAAATAGAGTTAAAAAGAAAAAGGTTAAAAAATTAGTAATGTCATTCTATTTATAATGAAAAGAAACATTAGCATACTTACTAATGATATTTTAAACAGAATGATATTTATGAAATAATTATACTGTATTCGGTTACATATACTTTCTCTTTCTTTCTTATTTTCTCAATTAAAAACTGTATTTAACTTTAATCTACACACCTACAACACACATAAACTCTTTTATATATTGTATTTGTATACATTGCTTCTCTTATTTAATGAATTAGATTAAAAATAGTTTACGTATGATAATTTCATTTGTATTCAAATTAATTTTAGGTATTGGTATGGACGATACATTTGTCATACTAAAAGCGTGGATGAAAACCGATCCCACGAAATCTGTGCAGGAAAGAATGGCTGAAACGTTCTCAGAATCGGGCGTATCTATCACCATTACTTCTCTCACCAACATTGCTTCATTTTCTGCGGGAATATTTATTGCTACTATTCCTATGTATGAAAAATTTTGCATGTTTATGGCGGTATGTTTGATCTTCGATTATGTTTATCAAATTACCTTCGTTGCAGCCATACTAGTTCTATGCGGAAGAGCAGAACAATATCGTTTACATTCCTTGATATTCATAAAATTTCCAGGTAAGATATTTTAATGTATATGTAACACGTAGAACGTTTATTTATTCAGATCTTCTAATTGTCATTTTGTCCGTTACAAGAGGCGGATAAAACAGGAAATCATTTCCGTTATTATCAAATTTAACATATTTACAGTTATTTAATATTAAAAATATCAAATTTTAAATTACACATTCATATTGAAACTTTATTGTCATTTTCAAGATTGGTATTTAAAATTTAATTATCAAATTAATAAACAACTGGAACTTCAGAACACCAATCTCCAGAAGTACCATACACGCTGATAAACTTATCTTTCTCGAAAGGTTAAATACTTTATGAAAAAATATAAAGAAAACTTACAATTCTTAAAGATGATGTATTGCCCAAACAGATGCACAACATGATAACACAAAATAAACTAACGAATGAAATATCTTAATAGAGGCATTAACACTATATAGGCTACAATTAAATGGGTTAACAAAGAGAGTCCAGGTTGCATTTTTGACTTTTTTTTTAGTAAAGTACATTTTTGTTAAAAAACAATACAAAAGGCTAAAATGAAAGATTCAAATAAACGTGTGAATTCAGAAACTATATCCAATATCTGGTTATTAATTTATTCTTTTAAGAACTGCGTCATCTGCGTACACTAACACGTAAATTTCCTTATTCTCACAAATTTGGTAAATAATTTATCAATTACAGACACTAAATACATTGGACGAGAATTATCTACATCAGGGGTGGCCAACAAGTCGATCGCCGATCGACCGATCGATCGCGAAGTCAATTTTGGTCGACCGCTCGCGGTGTCTTTACTTTATGTGTTACACTTGTAACTGAACGCAACGCCTAAACGTAACAAGCAAACGCGACAGTATGCATGTAGTTATGACTCGACTCATAGAAAAACAGCCATTTAGCTTGAATATTTGGTACTGTCATACGGTAGCTTCTTTTCTTTAGTACATGTATTAACAATATTATTACTATTTTTCCCATTATTATTAAGGTAATAAAATAGATTCTAAATCTCTCTTTATCTGTAGCTAATTCGAATTAATAAATATTGTTAATAATTACTCATGTTGTTTTAATTCCCCTGGATGTGAGTTTTTTGGCCCGTTAAATAATTATGTTGTTTTTACGTAGGTAGATATACAGAGTGTTTCGGTACGACGTGCACTCCCGCGATCGATAGATTAACAAAGAATAAATCTAAAAATCTTATATCATTCTTCCATGATAGTCTTCAATCAAATTATCAGCCATACTGTACTTTTTCATATTTACGAACAAATAGTACCACAACTTATACATTGCAATTGATTTAAAAAAATTAAATTATATTGTAAGTTACTAAAAATCTATCTTGAAAGATTTTTTTAGGTACCGCCTGTACGGAATGAACTGGTAGCTACAAATATCAAAAGTTGGGTCTGGAAATTTATTTTTTTACGAGCCTTATATCTCGAATACTTAATAAGTGATTTAAAAAATAGAAAAATAGTTTTGAATATATTTTGCTTATCTACCCGTAGCTCGCGGGAGTGCACCTCGTACTGAAATACCGTATAAACGTAGTATGTATTACGCACCTCCCCCTCTCCACTTAGACTATGCCTATGAAAACAAGTCGATCGAGACACATTTTAGGATAAAAAGTAGATCTTATGTACACAAAAGTTGGCCACCCCTGATCTACATCATCGACATTCCCTTTCGACAGATAGACATTTTGTTTAGTCTTTCACTTTTACTAAATAGCTCCAAAACAAAATTTCCATAAAAGAAACAAAAATATTGCAATTTTAACACGTAATTTTTGATGAATATTTGTTACTTTTTGGAATAGGAAAAAGAAATCAATAAATGGCACACTATTTATGGACATTTCTTTCATTATTAAGTAACATTTTATTATTATTTTTTTTGTTGTTGTTAATAAATTATACCTAGTTGGGTTACTGCTTTAACTAAATTCCAAATGATCGAGACTTAATTTATCAATTTCAATAAGTAACAAGTTTGACAATGCGCCAAATGATTCAGCGACATTAATATTCCATATCGAAATTTTACGCTTTACGGGATTTCAAAGTTCTTTAGTCATCGTCTTATTAATTGATACATAAATAAGTCAAAACTGGTTGTGCGATCAGAACCCGTCACCAACACGACGTAAAAATTAGTAATTTCTTTCAAAACAAATGGTGTGAAACCGAAAACTAAATCAAAATGACGCAAAATTAAACTTCTCACTTTTATCACCGTGAAGTAAGCCTACAATAATTTCAAATTAATAGACGGTAATCACTACAAAATTCGTTTAACAATTTACTTGAATGAAACGTCAATTCTAATTTATTAACTTCGTTAAATTTGTCAAAGAAGATTGATGTTCCGGCTCTTTCATTCGAATATTAAATCAACACCTATCGTAAGTGTTGATTTTAATACCCAAATGAAAGAGCTAATGCCGTAAACACTAAGAAAACCACATTTTTCATTAAAATAAATGAATTATTTATATATTTTTAGTCATTAAGTAGTTTTTATAATTATAAAAAACAACCAATAATCATCACTGTTTTGGAAAGAGAAATTAAATAAATGTATAAAACTCTGTAATGAAACAAAATAAATTCTATAAAGTCACAATGTATGCAATACACGAAGCACAGAGCCCTTTTCAAAATGGGCAAGCTTTAGCTAGTATTTTCACCGTGCAATGCTTGTCATTATATGTATTTTAAGTATACTTATCTATACTTATACATTACTCAAGACGTAATAACGACTACCAATTTATTTATTACAATATATTTTTAACTATCGTAAGAATGAAAATGGGTCACAATCATTTTATATTTTATTAAACTTTTCGCAGATCTCCTAACGTTGTCCAGGCAACTCGAAATTAATTTTAAATTGCCACGGACCGTCAGTGGTTCGAAGGACCCTAGGGGTTCTGAGGAACCACTTTGAAAAACATCGACAAGACCAATTCTTATACCTCCATTAGATGCTCTCTGTAAACTGTTATACAAAGAACTTTAAACCTTCCATTGTTTCGTTAATTATATTCCCGAATTCTGAAAAATCAATTATATTATAAAGTAGCAGTTTAACAGTTTAACTTTTATCGATACACTCAGTTAATTGAGCTAAACTTTCCAGAGGAGAACCATTATTTTAAACCTCTTCTGTAACACATTGTTTAGTATAGGCTACTTCTATTTAAAACACCAATATTTTCGGTTTAAGTGAATAATGACAAATCTGGAATATTAACTACTTTTTATTATATCAGATAAGATTTATTATTTTTCAAAATAAATTATAAATCATTGATTAATTACAGATTCCATTTTCCTTCATTTCAGAAAACGAAACTTTATTACAGAGAATTTTCTGTTTCGTACGTCCAGAAGATTCGAAGAACGAAAAGGACAACAAAACTGTAATCACTCTCACAAAATTTGTCGACATTTTTAACACACTGATGAAGAAAAGGTTGACAGCAGTCATTGTTCTGTTGGTGTATTTTATTTATTTGGGAATTTCGATATGGGGATTAACGAAATTTTCGTACGAACAGGAATTAGACATGAATTTAGTTCACGGTACTTATCGATATTATTATCATAAAACGAATGAAAAGTATTATAATCAATACAAATACAGATTACAATTGTACATCACAGAGGAATTAGACTATTCAAATCCCACGACTCAACGAAATGTGCAAGATATGTTACAAACTCTCGAGTCGGATCCTCTAATCGCTGGATCTTTGACCGAATCCTGGTTCAGAAGCTATTTACAGTTTATTTCAGACAATAGAATTAATTCTTTTATCAACGGATATAATCTTACAAACTCGGAAGATTTCATCTTCGTACTTCGAAAATTATTCTTACGCATTCCAGAAGCGAAAAGATTCAGACACGACATCTCTTTCAATGGCAACTTGACGAAAATCGTTTCTAGTCGTTTCTTCTTTCAAACAAACATTACGAAAAACGGAAGTGATTTTTACAATCAATTTAATAATTTTAGAGAAAAGTTGAATTCTTTTCCGTTCTCCACTGTCGTGTATCATCCATTGTTTTACCATTTTGATATTCTTGACGCCATACCTACAACTACGATTCAGACTTTATGCATTGTGTTGTTCACTGTTTTTATTATATCCTGCACCATGCTACCAAATGTCATTTGTATTGTTTGTGTATTGTTCAGCATAATTTCGGTAGGAGCCGGTGTTATGGGTTTCATGTTCCTTTTAATTGTTGGGCTTAATATCACCTCTGTGTCTGTCCTGATTGTTGTTATCGGGTATTCTGTCGATTACGCCGCACACGTTTCCTGCGCATATATATCTGCCGCAGAGAATTGTCCGGATAAACGTTTGGAGAATGCAATAAGTATGACAGCAACTCCAATTGTACAAGGTAGTATGACTACGATACTCGCAATCATAGCGGCGTTAAATGTTTCGGAAAAAGAAACACTGTTGTCCATTAAAATTATCATCTTAGCCTGCATAATCGCAAGTATTCATGGGATAGCATTTGTTCCCATAATTATCTCGTTGATCGATAGAATTTTTCAAAAGTATCATTATTTAAGAAGCAAATGGGAGAGTTCAAAGACCAGCGCCAAGGAGACAGAGAGGAACATGAACACATCCGCACAACAAAGTACAGGAATTAATATCATCTACGTGACTGATAGTACTTTGTAAGTTTCGGAAAGCATTGTAAATATAAAATCTTTAGTGTCATTTATATTGGTTTTGCTATAAAAGTATTGTCGATTGTCAAACATAAAAATGTTTTCCAGATAATAACTTTTAGTATAATCATATTCATAGCATTTGTATACAAGAAGAATATTACTTTATACATAAAAATATAAGATACTATCCATCCATAAACTTAGTGATTTTGTATGAGGGCAGCTGCAATTTTTCCTATTATATTGAACCATGCAATAAAAACGACCCGAAGAAGATTAATTAAAACACCAATCATAAAACTGGATATTTGTTCTCCGAGCAAATGCAATCGAAACTGAAATACAATAAATTGGGATGTTAATTATACTTTCTGATCTGTTATATACAACAGAGGAGAGTATGGCGATCGGTCAAAAAATGACTCCTCCGGATATTTTTACATTTTAGTATCAGGACCTTAGAACGTCGTGAAATGCAAAAAGAAAAAAAAAAAAAGGGTGTTTTTCTCTCTGCGTGGATGTTAGTATCTGTGTATGTGAATGTGTCGAAAATTCCTGAAATTTTGCAGGAAGGTTTGTGTATTTAGGGATTGATGCTGTTAAATTTTTGTGGTTAAAGCTCGAGGGGTGGAGAGATAAAAGGGATTGGTGTATGATATCTCGAGTGGGATCGGACTTAAAGAAGTTTTTATAAAGCTCGTCTCTATGCTCAAAATTAGTCCTTTACCATTTGAACCTAATTAATAATATGAAAAGTTGTTTGAATAAAATATCATAACAGATAGAGCTACCTCAATTTTAATTTTTCTTGCCAAAACAGTTACGTAAATCGTTGTGAGTTTTATAATAGGTGTTTTCCCGATTCGTGGTTATATTGCTTTGTATGGAGCAAGAATAATGATTGTACAGTACGTGCTCAATAAGTGCTCAAGTAATTATTATGGAATGTATATATGTCGTTAGTGTATTGTTTATTACTTATAACAGAATAACACTTATCTCTGTGTGTGAAGTTGTGTGTATCATTAGCACCACTTTTAAACAGACATCACTCGCTTTTTTGTCTATAATATAATTAAGATAATTACAGATAATGCAAGTGATAATAACGGAAATGATTTAACACAATTTTCAAGAAAAACTCGCTATTTGTGCTCAAATAGATTATATGTAAATAATTCTTTAGACAATTGAAATGTAAATAAAATCAAAAACAATCGTGTAAATTTGTAAATTTTTCATGAAATATTTGTAAAATAAAAATAAAATCGATTTAAAATATAAGGAAATTTCAATCACATATTATAAAAATAACACGTTTAATTTAATGACCGTAAACATGGTGTCAACGTTTAATTAGTCATTTTATTATTTTGTTATATAACACAACTCTTAAATTATTATTACTTTAGAAAATGTATTTATTTTCACGAAAATGCTTTATAATTTTTTTATTTCTTATTAATTTTGGTAACTATGAATTTTAGCATTGTTGCTCGTTGTTAGGCGTCGTTGTTATCGAATAATTACGTGTCTTGTAAAGATCAAAACATTCCAACAAGTGAGGACCACTCGTCAGGCTTAATTACGGATCCGATATCGTATGAAGCACGTGATCGACGTCTCTTTTAGAGGAAGAGATTAGTCGTTCAAAGTGGCGAGAGAAATTGACCAGCGTAAGTGGGGTGGAGATATGAAGAATGTGCAAGGAGATGCCTCTCCACCTCACATTCTTCACATCGCAGAGCCGTCACATTTCGAAGATGTTCTGTGTGGTGGACCCGTGGATCTTCACTCCTACAGTTAGTTGTAGCAAGCTCCGGAGCGGCAGACGGTTCGATGACACTCGAAGGGTGGACCCCGAGAGTTCGGCGAACCAAAACAGCTGTCACACTTAGGGTAGAATAGCTGATTGGCACGCGTGAAACTTTAGAGAAAGCTCCGAAAGAAACGTGCCGAGTACCTGAGTATTTTAATGGGGTTCGCATCTACAATTGCATAGTCCGATTGGTCCGTACCCCTATTCTCGATTCTCCATTGATTCCTTTCTTGTCGCTAAGGGCTACTCGTACCGAATCGTCAAAGAAAAGGTCGTATTCCCGAATTCAACAGATTTTAACATTTTAAGATGGATGTTCGAACCTTACTCGCGACCTCAAATACAGCATGGAAATTAAAGAAAAGTAACCATTTATAATTTTCAGTGAAAACAAAGTTTGGTTAATGTAAAAATATAGGTCAAGCGCTGAAAAAAATCAATGGCATCGTTTGGTTCAGATCGTAAAAAGTAACCCAAAATGTCTTCTATATACAGCGATTGAGGAAAGTTCATTTTTGACTAATCCTCACTTTAATTAAAAAGGTAGAGTAAGACCATTTGTTTTTGGCTCTATCTCAATTCTACATTTTCTAATAATATATAACAACAGTCCAGCAAGAAGTTGCGTAACGTTTTCGCTCAGCAATCTTACATAGAACCGAATTTCTTGCTCCCTAATAATTTGAATTTTTACTTTCCCGGCTGTTATATAACAGAGGGAAAGTATGGAGATGGATCAAAAAATGACCACCAAGATTTTTACATTTTTGGACTCGGGAGACCACGAAACGTCGAGAAATCCAGAAAAATTCGGGGGTGTTTTCTGTATGTATCTATGTTTGTGTGTATGGAGAGTACGACTTTGTTCACCCTTTTTCAAGCTTAATAACTCCTGTTCTTTTTGTCGAAAAGTTTTGAAATTTTGCATCGGTTTGTGTGTTAAGTTTTGGTGATTAAAGATCGAGAGATGGAGAGAAGGGGATGGTTTTTTTCTCCAGTAGGGTCGAACTAAATGACGATTTTACTCATTATTAGCATTTACAACGTTTTTATAAAACTAAGGTTGTATTTAGGAAAAATGTTCAAAAATTACAATTTCCATTATCTGCACTAAAATAAATTTTTTTTTCCAGTTTAATTGCAAATCATTCATGACAAATAGTACACTTTGCTTCTTGTGAATTAATAGTTCCCGCCCTCCATACATAATATTTTTCCCAATTTTTGTTATACGAACATAATCGCTTGGACTTTTTTCTTGTCGCTTCCATAATTTATTTATGGGGGATAACAGCACTTAATAAAATGTGACGAACACAAAAAGTATGCGTATTTGTATGCGTATAAATGATTTAACGAAAAAAGTACCAAATTAAAACAGTGATTATTATATATAAGTAGGCATAAGTACATACTTTAGAACAAACGAAAAAAATGAAAAGGAAGCACATTCTACACGTAGACCCGAGTTGCCAAATGTTTTTAGCTTTTGTAGCCAAATAATTTCGAAAAAATAGTCAAAAAGTAGCCAAATGTTCAAATCAGAACGCGAAATGTCTTTATTCAGCGGTAAGAAATTTTTAGTTTTGAAGTAAAGCACATTTTGGGTTTAAGAAAATGCCGAAAGGGACAAGGACAGGAAAGCTGATTAAAAGGACTGTTCTTTCCACAAAAGGACGGTTGGCAACCCTAGGTAGGATTGTTATATAATTCAAATAAAATATTGAGTAAATTGAAAAAAGCACACCAAACGTTTATATGACAAATCTTGATATTTATATAATAAAAGTTAAGATTACATCACAGTGAAAATTAGAATTATTATTACAAAAATGTTTTTTTGCATTAATAATACAATATCATCAGTCTAAATATAAACTTTTACAAATGATTTAACGTGACATTTGTTACCAACATCTTTATTCTATTTTACACTCTCCTTTCAATACATTTAACAATTTCGGACACTGAGTTTATGGAATTTCACCCTGGAAAAAATAAAAAGTATTGTAACAAATCATTAGTAGAATAAAAGTAAAAAAATTAAGTAATGAATGTATATATACAAACCATTAATATTATATCGATCTCTTTCCAATTTACTCGGGGGACGTTCTCGACATACTTCGAGAAATCTACGTAAAACATTCAAATCCTCCATCAGTATGTCTTGATACTTTTTAATTGGACACCTGTAAGGATCGATGTAACCGAAATTCGTTTACAATACGTCGTGAGCGTGGATTGACGAACAAATTCCTGCCATACGCCGCCCTCTTTCAGATAAAGTGAATATTGTAGTTTCCTTAAGTAAAATCATAAATTAAATAATTAAAGACATAACAGTACATACAGAATTTCAATTGCAGGACATACCTCATTTGTTACCATTTTGTTCCGTAAATAGTGTCCAAACAAAGTCAAATAATTTAATAGATTTGTATTAATGTACATTTCGGCCATCTCTAAATGTACTTTCAAATCGGGATTCTACATGAAATAACATGAAAAAGCAACTTTTTATTATATCGTATTTTCAGTAGGAAAAAATATATTGTGTAGATAGCATAATGCATACTTCAAGGCACACATTTCTAGGATAGTCAAAAGCTGTACATTTCGACAAAGCAGGAATTTTCCTTTTCGTATTACCATGTATTACCATGTATTACCGTAGTTGGCAAATCGTATCGGTTTTATTCCGCCGGAATATAATCTTTACAATTTACAAAATGGACATGAATAGTGTTTCCCGTCTAATATTCTTCTACACGTAAGCGTTTGTCTGGTTGTAACAGCACATATAAAAAAATACGTACAAGGTCTGAAAGCGTAAGCTCCGTAAGCATCAGACCACGCTTCCTTTCCACAGCCTACATAGAGTGGTATACAGTTGCTGCCTGAAAATAAGAGAGAGATTTTATTTGATAAGTTATACGCAGAAAACTATGGATACATTCAAACTTCTTTAAATCGAATTTTACTTTTCCAGAGATTCAATGCATTCAGTGTTTCTGTAGAAAGAAATGGTTTTCAGCTTATATTTCACTACTTGCAAATTCACAAGAAGCCGGAATGTATTTCTTGTCCGATTTCATGCGCTTCCTTTTACAATTTTAAGGAGTTGGACCATATTAAAAACAATATCAAGGATTACAAATACGCTTAGCTTGCACGTCGTTAAATTTAAAACTGTAACGACTCCTAATGGTAAACTAAATTAAACTAACAAATATTACACTCTTCTTAACTAAAATTCTATGAATTTTTGTAAATTCCAATTCGCTACATTCCGTCGCGAGAGATTCTACCATTTTAAAGAAAATCTTTCCTAATTGCACGACGTTACCCGGAAGCCCTTATTGGTCGGCATAAGACATTAAGGGATGAAGCGTTACCGTAACGACGAATATCATAACGTAAAAGGCATTATAATAGCAACAACATGGAAACGAATTAAATTTAAATGTTACGTGATTAGTTAAGAAATACCTCCAACTGTTACAACTTCCTGTACGTCTTCTTCAGTGTTACTCATGTTCCTAAATTCCTAAAAATCTTTCAAATCCATAAGTACATAACTAATTCTGTAAGAAATCCACAATGCTCTTTAATTCTTTTTATCAGTCGATGTCAGCTTTCCATTTGCATAACTATACGTTAACATGAATCTAATTTCCATTCCTTAAAGTTTTAAATATCACTCTTTCATTATATCCTATAAAAATTATAATAATATAATATGCTAATTAATAATGTTTCGAAAGTTTAAAAAATGTTCGAAAATATTTGGCTATTTAATATTAATATAATATATAATCTCTTCTTGATAATTCGTACATTTTCTTACACATTCCGAAAGCGAAAAGATCAAAACGCGACACCTCTTTCGATGTCAACTTTAAGAAAATCTGATGAATCTATGAGCACCAAGTGTTTGGCTCCGTGGTGTACTTATCTTATACTATTCACGTTGTTGGATCAATCGCACAGGCTTATTATGACGACGATATGCATAGCCATAGAGCCAAAGACTTGATGCTCGTAGATTCATATTGTGATATAAAGATAAAAAAGCAAATCACCACTTCAAATAAATCATTTATATTCGTTTTTTCATTCAAACAAACGTCGTAAAACTCACTTTCGTCTATTGTAATCAACTTCATATTTTCATAGAAAACATCAGTTTATTTCTACTCTCCACTGTCTTGTATCATACATTGTTTTACCTTTTCAAAAGTATTATTATTTTAGAAACAAGTGGAAATGTTCAACGACAAGTTCTAATCATACAGAATGGAATACAAACGGTATTACACGAAAAACAAAAGCAGCCAGTCTGTCAATTACGCTTGCCAGGACATAATTGTTTAAAGTAAAAAAATATCAACGCTCATAGGTGCATCATTCTATCAAAATATTCCGAATAAAGATATGGCTTTCTTTCCGTAGAATTCGAATACGTTATAAACTTTGCGGTGCCCATTCAAAAATATATTGTTGTCGTTTCGCGATAGTAGCATTATTCTATGAGGAAATTAGTAGATCCGACTTGTGTCCCCTTTTTTCATTCGTTGTATGTATGTTTTTCGAGATATTTTGGTCTAAAAATTAAAATGGGACACCCTGTATAGCTGTCTAATAACATCGGTAATAATACAGTAGTTTTAGCTTATTTGTAATTCCGTTGAATCTGGCTAGGTTTTTGATTTCCTGGCTGTCATATATAACAGAGGAAAAGTATGGCAATATGTCAAAAAAAAAAAAAAAAAAAAAAATGACCTCTGAAATTTTTACATCCTTGTACTCAGGACACGGTTAAACGTCGATAAATGCAAAACAGCGGATTTTTTTTCTGTATACGTGGATGTTTTTTTTAACTCTTTCCGCCCTGTGGGCACTAAGAGGGCCTCTTCTAGTAGGCCCATTATGGGTTCGGCCAGGCCCACAATGGGGCGACCGGGTGGTGAGGGACGGCGCACGACATATCCGAACGGACCACCCCCCGAAAAAATCCTGGGGATTATTCGACCCGTTCGAATTCGATCCCGGGTACCCCAGAGCGGTAGGCCATCCGGCCGTCTATACGTGGATGTTAAGTGCGTGGGGGAAGCATAATTTTCTCTAGTATCTTTTGTTGAAAAATTCTGAAATTTTGTAGGGAGGTTTGTGTTTTAGGAGATTAATTTTATTGAAATTTGGTGGCTAAAGATTGTGTGGTTTGGGAGACAGTGGGGTCGTGTGTCATATCACGAGTACAGTGGACTTAATAATGATTTTACTCATTATTAGCATTTACAATTTTTTATAAAACCCATCCCTACCCTCAGAATTAAGCTTTTTGTCATTTTATAATAATTAAAAATAAAAGTTTTTTATGATAAAATATCGTAACAGATGACGCCACACACGCAGTTTTAAATATGCCGGGAAAATTAAGCAACTCATTGCTAGATTTTTACCGTAGGATATCATGTACTAGAAATGCATCTAATTCCACTTTAAGGAAAAATTTGAAAAAGTTTTTCCAAATTCAACAAGATAATAGCGAGGTTGAGGCCGAAGTTTTCAACGCGAAAACGTGTACGTCGGACGTTGAGCGCCGCTTTCCTGTAATCCTAGAAGTTTGACAATGGTGTTTGGAATGTCGAGCACGATTCCATCGACTTTCCAAACGCCATTGACAAACTTCTAGGCTTACAGGAAAGCGGCGCCGAACGTCCGACGTACACGTTTTCGCGTTGAAAACTTCGGCCTCAACCTCGCTAATGCTCCGGCTCTTATTACAAAATCAACTTGGGAGTTAATTTCGATAAAGGGTATGTCATAACGTCAGGAGAACGTGGGACAGTTTAATCCTATAGAAAACGTTTTATATCCTAGCAATGACACGCTTGGCACGAAATCACAGATCAGGAGAGGAAAAGATCTGATTAAAACAATATATTATAAAAAAGTAATATTTGGCAATCAATTATTGTGTTGAACTGACTATCATTTTGGGACAAGTGTATCCTATACAATATGGTTAAAGACATTTATCTCTTTATTTTATCACTGATTTTTTTAATAAATTAATTATTGTATGATATCATAATAAATCAACAATCAATTTGTTTGTATTGTTTTGTAACGGGCTCATTTTTTAAAATTAATGTTATTTCACGGTGCCTCTATCACTCATAATACAGAGTATATGTATGACTCGGCAAGACCGAGGTCGAGACGAAGCCGAAATTCTGATGTGTGGGTTCAAATATTAGAGGTCAAAATTCGTAAAGTCTACAGTCTGATTGTTGGTTGCGAGCGGTGTCAATCGAGTTTACGATTGCTATCAATTTGCATTGATCTGCACGATAAATTTCTATTTCGATCATTACAACGGGCATTTTCCAGAAAATACCAAGTATTAAATATTAAAGCAACAGATATTCCTCGTTTCCTGTAGACGATATTCAACATTTCTTTATTTGTTAACACCCCATACTACTGTTACATAACTCCAATTTTAATAAAATATCTAATAAATCGAAAAAACAAAAGAAACAGGTAGAACGTCATCACTTTTATTATATACATAACAAGATTTAAGATTAAATCAGCGCGAAAATGTCCGATTGTTATTACAGAAATGTTTTTAGCCTTAAAGATTATTCGGATTGATAACAATTTTAAGTTTTACAAAATATGCCATTTGTTAGGAATTTATTACATTTTATCACTCCTTCCAATACGTTTAGCAATGAAGGTGTTTGTGGAATAACGTTCTAAAAAATAAAGGAAAAACATATTGTAACAAGTCATTGGTTGGAAAAAACTAATGAATGGATATACACAAACCATTAATATATAGTTAGCTTTTTCCGATTCACTCGGGGGACGTCCTCGACATACATCGAGAAATCTACGCAAAACATCCAAATCCTCCATGAGTGAGTCTTGATACTGTTTAATTTGACACTTATAAGGATCGACATAAGTATACGTGGCTTTTAATACGTCGTGAGCGTGGATTGACAAACAAATTCCTGCCATACGCGCTCCTCTTGCAGTAAAATCGAATACTTTCGTTTCCTTAAATGAAATATGAATTTCACAGAGTGATTCTAAATATAAACGAAAATTTTCGGAGCTTTTTCTTTGAATAGTTCCAACCATAAAAGGACATACGAAAAAAATTGTCGAGAAGGCATACTTGTAGGCTGTCGAAAACGACACAGCCAACTGTTATACTGGATTCTTTCCTGGCCTCATTGATTGGCACGCCATTGATTCACAATAACCAGCGGCGGTCGAATTATTGACTGGATGCCACAATCTGATTCTATAATTCGTCAACATTTACGTCTTAAACACACCGTAACATTAAAACAAAGCTGTTTTGAACGTATACGTTCGTATGCGCTTTTACGGTGGAAGTTATTCCAAGATTTTGAGTCATACTTGTTACTTTATCGTATTGTTCCGGAAATAAGACCCAAACCATAATAAATAATTTGCCATAATATCCAAACGGTACATTTCCCTACTATCGCAATTTCTTCTCTCAAAATGGGATCCTAAATAAAAAATAAAAAGGGAGATTTTATTGCATTGTTTTCTTCGGTTTGAAATGTATATTGTGCAAGGAATTCATACTTCAAGGCACATTTTATCACTGTAGTCAACAGTTTTGCATTTCTTCAAAGTGGCAATTACCTCTTTCATGAACCACGTTCTATCATTCTTTTTAAATAATATGGGTTTTAATACTTCGGCATATAATCTTTCCAATTTGCAAAATTTATATCCACGGTGTCTCGTGTTTAGCATTACTTTTCACATTCGTATGTATTTCTCTCGGAAATACATATGAATAAATTCGTACAAGATCTGCAAGCGTAAGCTCCGTAAGCATGAGACCACGCTTCCTTTCCACATCATACACAGAGTGGTATACTGTTGCTACCTGAAAATAGGAAAAACGGATTTTAATGTAACATTTAATGAAACTCATATTTAAGACTCTCTGCACCTGAAGGTAACAATCTTATTCTGAAAGGCAAAATTGGCTGGCAAGCGCTTTTAAAACAGTACAAGTTACTTATTTGCCAATCAAATTACCTGCTAAACACGTAGGTTAGTAAAACTAATAAATTTGATTATAAGAAGTATTCTCTAAATATTGAAATTGCATAACATAACCCTAACTCGAAACTGGGTTCTCTTTGTTCGATTCTACTTCCGGATTTGTAATTTACCTCCGCGAGAAATTCTGTTCTTGCATTTTTTATTTATTATAAATAAAACTTTAGACCACTCTTCTAATTGGACGATGTTATCTCGAAATCCTTATTGGATAAACAATAGATCACGGGGTGCATTGTTCGCATCACAAACAGAATCGTGACGTAACCGGAAAAACTTTTTGATAGGAACAGCATAGGAACTAAAATTAAATGTTACGTGAGTAGTTATAAAATACCTTTCTCTGCTCTAAATGCCTGTATTTCTTCAGGATTGCTCACGTTTCATAAAAATCTTTCAATTGAGAGACAAAGAGCTCAATGAGAAAGCCTCGATGCACTTGAATTCTTATCAATGGATACCACCTTCCATGTTTGCATAATTGCACGTTAACGTCAATTAATTTCCTAAATATAATGGTAAAATAATATTTAAACTTAAAAAGTTTAAAATATTATTTTACCATTATATTTTATGTAAAATGATATAATATAATACGACAATCCGCATTTTTTCAAAGTTTAAATTATGGCTCTTTGATATTAATACAGTAGGCCTATATTAATTAACTCTAATCCTAATATTTCGGCTGCTGATTTACGACTTGTCGTTCGTTAAATGTCAGTAAGTGTTTGTAAATTAAAACTATTATCTCGCGTGTTTAAGATATTTAAATTAGGCAACAGTCACATACAGTTCGTTTCTATCGAATTAACCAAAAATAATAAGTTATTTGAAGAATGATCGTTAATCGATTTGTTCTGTAGAAAAGAGATTGCAACTAATAATTACGTGTTGCATGGCGTTGAAACCAAGGTCTATAAACATAAGGTCTAGACACGATACCGTGATGAATGGCGGCAGTCGCCATTTTGGATCCCTTTAAATTATGTGTACGATGTTTCTAGAGCGTGGCTGATTGTTTCTTTCGATCTCAATTAGTTGAATTTCTTTATATATATATTTTAAAATGGTTGATGTTCAGCACCGAACTGTAAAAATTCGACACCAAAGATGTAAGATTGTTTCGTTTTGCCGCTGACAAATCTACGACAGCTAAATTGCATCAATATCAGAGAAGAGATAAATGGAAACCAACTGACAATTCGAGGTAGTGGATAAAATAATGTTAAAAATATAAATTTACGAAGTGTTTAAAATAACTTTTGTGATGTAATGTAACTAAAATTTTTTGATACATGTTGAGAAGTCACAATTTGAATTTAAAGAGTGGATGGAAGAAAATTATTGAAATGGAATGCAATTCCGACCCTTTTTGATGTTCCAAATCCTCCACCCCGTCTGCAATTAAGAAGAAAAACATTAAGAGAAAGAGAATTACCTCCGAATAAGTGCAGCTTTGGTTTAACAAATGTTTTTAGGACATTAAACATTTCTTTTTCAGATTTTAAAAAAATATATATTTATCACAAGAACCGCGTGATATTATCGTTATAAATATTTACTAATCGTTTATTTTTCTTAAACGTCTTATTTATATTATTTAAATTATTATTAATATTTATTAATTATTGTGAAGATTTCTGTTGCGTGAAATTTGTAATATTACGTATAATAAATGATTACTTGCTTAGAAAACTACAGAAAATTATTTTCCTCTTCCAGTTGATGTTTTCCTTTATCGGGAACAATCAGCCATACGAGATTGCTCGAATATATTCAATAAGAAAACTTCGACTGAAATTTAGTGCATATTTTATAATCATTACTGCTTTTATAAATTCATATTTTGAAACAATAATGCTATTTATTGCGTATATGTCTTTCAGTGTGAACGTGTTGCATTTTCTGAAGTAACAGTTTTAATGAAATTGGAAAACACGGTACCAGGTTACTAATACAGATTTCTTTTAAATATTTTATAATGTTAAATGAAAACAAAAATTCAGTATATAAACTGCTTTAATATTTAACATATACTATAAAATGTTTGCAGTATGCATCATTAAAATTAACCCTGTTTAAATTACGACATTAGAACATGGTACTGAGATCAGACTGTTTGCGGTAAAGTTTTAGTCTTCTGACAGGTTGTATTATGTAACTTATTAAACAGAATAACAGAAACATTAGAATAAAGATTTATTCAACAGAATGAATGTTATAATGTATTGTTTATGGAGTAAAAACACACTACAAAATTTAAAATTTAAATTATATTTCATAATAATTGATAGTAATGTAACATTGTATTGTGCAAATTGTACATTCGAATGAACAACTGTTTCTTAATAATCATTTTATTATAAAATAAACAATAAATAAAGTTGAAGTTGATATTTCTATTTGTTGGTATTGCCTACTGTTTAATAAATTTTTATAAATATAGGCCCTACTTATTTAATTCTCTGTAAAAATATATAAATTTAGTTTATATGCATAAGAAAGTTCCTAAATAAAGGACGTTATTATCTCTTGCAAGTATTTTTGAAGGTTTAATTTACATAATATGTAAAGTTTGTGAGAATGGTTTTTTTTCCTCTTCATCTAATTTTAATTTATAAAAATGTTTAATCTCAGCTCCTGTTTCCAGTTTGTGTAATAATGTAAAAGTACATGTGAATATAATATAAACTAAATAAATTTCTGCTTTAAGAAATATTTCCAAATTCCTTCTTTAATTTTGTATTTAAAACTAAATATTTTTATCCTCGTATTTTATTATACGAACCATTGACAGCTTTTTATTTTTGAACCTACTTTGTAAAAGCCTTTAATTGCGTGTCAGAGTAACCTCTAAATGAAAAAATACTGTATTTGAAATTATAAAAGAAATTATGTGGCTCGGACTCCAGTTGTGTGGTACGTGCAGTTTACAGCACGTAGATAGAACGAAATCTATACTGTGACCTTGGAATTGCGGATTTAAAATGGCGGCTCCATAGGGGTATTGTGTCATTGTTTATAGATTTTGGTTGAGACGGATAAGACGACAGATTACAGCCGCCATCTGTCGAGTAAGTTATGTACATTAGAGAAATAAATAAATTTTGAAAACATTTTAAATTTATAAATTTACTTTCATTTATATATTATTTTTTATTTTATACGTCAGAATAATAAGTTTTTTTTATGTCATTCTGTTTGATAGAATGTCCATTATATAAATTTGTCTTTTTAATTATATTTTAGTCAAATCTACGATAGCGAAAATGATTCGCACTAAGTCAAACTGGCTTACTGCACTTGATATAAACGTTGAAACGAAATAATGGTGTAGTGAGCTTAAATCTGTACATCTGCTTTCGAATTATGCTCAAATCATGAATTCCTTGCTCTCTTTAATCGAGGAAATAAATAGTGTTTGATAATTATTGAATAAATGAGAATTTCTTTCAGTCAATGGTAGAACCGGTTATTGGCTGCTTACATTACGATAACCGCCTACTCTTTCTCTAAGCCAATAAACGTGCAACAAATCATTTAACCGAACAAGCCGATTGGTTGCACCTCGAAACTTCATTACGGGAACTGTTTTATTGGATTACAATTGTCGATCGAGTAGTAATTTGTTGGGTCGCCATTTGATAATATTTAATAATAACAAAAAAAATTTCTAATGCAAAATACGTGCACTTCCAGTTCCAATGCCATGAAATGGCTCGAAGGATTTTTTCATTAATTAAAGATTTGGATTTTACGTTGTTGAGAGTTAAAAATATTTGATAAATTTAATCGGACTCTTAAGTTAACTAAAAATCAATTAAGTAAAATTTATCCAATAGATGTATATTGAAAAAATAAAATTTTTAAAATTTAATATGATTGAAAATTTTCATACGATATAAAAGAGAATATATAGATGTTTATCTCGTGTTACTAAAGATGAATTAAAACGAATGGTTTATCAGGCAAAATAAGCATTCTTTTTAGGCCTACTTATATTTCTTGTGTTTACAATAATCTATAAATATTAATATAACCTACTACAATTTTTTATTTATTTAACAAATTTTAAATTATTATGTAAATTAAAGTACAGTACTATATAAGCTACCTGCCTATACTATAAACGTAAATCTGTTTTCAGGACTGTCTATAATAATCACCATTATTTATCACTTGGCATTTGAAAATATAAATATTCATTATATTAAAATATAAGGAACGTCATTATCTCCTATAAAACTGAATATTTAATTTTAACGGCTTCTTATGTTTCCGTGTTAACGTGATTATTTTCATTTTTAAGCAACACGGGAATACATTGACAAGAGCTGATCTGCATTTTGCGCACCTCTTAAATCTGCCCTTGAATCCATCTAATACTTTAAGTTTATTTCAAATATCCCACTGTAATAAAAAAGAGTAAAGACATAAAATATTTCTGAAATGAATTAAGAAAAAAATTCAAGAACGAGTTGCTTAACTTTCCTGGCTGTTAAAAAAAACTATTTTTAAATTGAAATCGCGTTTAATAATATGTGTGGCGCCATCTGTTATGAGATTTTGATATTAAAAATATTTTATATTTTTAATTATTATAAAATGGCAAAAGCTTAATTTTGAGGGGGAGGACGAATTTTACTTGAAAAATTGTAAACACTAATAAACAACACTTTTTTCATTTTGGATAACTTGCTTAGTTTTTGCAGCTGGAAGAAATACGTTTTGTTCGGACGTTTTTTCTTCTATTGACACAAATTTCCCTACTTTTGTATTCGGTAGGGTTCTAAAATTAATAAATTTAATTAAGTTCATAATAAAATATTTCAGTAAAAGTATGCATATTTTCCTTAAATCCGATTGGCATCGCACCCAAACCATACGGGTGAGATTCCCAATTCTGTACTTTAGATTAAAAATATTAGGAGAGCCTCTGGCTTCGATAACACACGACCAACTAACCTCACACGCAACAAATACAAGATATCCGAATTTCAGAACCTTTTACATAAATGTGAACGTAATAAAATAGTTAATAAAGCGATAACTTAATTTGTGCAGTACTTTTAACAAGAATTTATAAAACTCGCTGTTTTATTCCTTAATTTTTACACAAAAACAAAACAAATAAAGTGTCTTTCTTACACGATATTACAATGAGAATTTCATACAATTACACGTACCAAACTGCCAGATTAGGGTATCAACTGTGTTTGATTAAGACACGTTGATTACTATTTATGAAATTATTTCAACTCCTTGATAAACCACTCTCGTAAAAAAACGTAAAAAATTATAAAATAATAATATATTTCATAATTCAGTTCTAGAAGAATTCCTTTTAAAATAATTGCTTTTAGCAATTCTGTACAATTCTTTCATGCCCATTCTTCCCGTATTTTTCACCAGATTATAAAAAGCCCCGTTTGTGTTTTTCAACAGCACGTATGGATGGTCGAATTCTTGAATTCTTCCCGTATCTAAAACCTGCAGAATCGTAATTATTATAATGAATATTATATTTCAGTATTTATAGAAAAACTTACCATTATTCTATCCGAGTCGATAACCGTATTCGGTCTATGAGCTACAGTTAATACTGTACAAGTCAGAAATTTCTCTCGTATGATTTTCTGTATTAACGAATCGGTCCTAAAAATATAAAATGATTGGGTCATAGTATCTTCTTATTGTATTGTTGGGGAACCTGCAATTATAGGGGGACGTGCACTTCCGTGCTTTTAATACAACCAGCGACGTATCACGAGGTCTGACATTATTTCTGTGAATTGAGATGTCTAGTCATTGAATAATAATGGGAAACAAGGTATATTTGTAATTTCTAAGCGTAACAAATTTAAACGGTTCTTAAGTAAATACAGTAGTTACTGAGAAAGACGTCACCCCGACGTCACTATTTACGAATCCTTATCTTACTTCTCGTAACCAAATATGTGGGGTTCTTAATGACGTCGTCTATTATAAGTACAGCGGAAATTTTCTTTCTATATGCTGTTTATACATTTATATAAATTGTCTATACTATGAAAAATAAAACAAATGAATTTTAAATACAAACAATTATTAACTTACACGTTATCAATATTCGAGGATGCTTCGTCCATTACAAGAATTTTGTTCTTACGTAGAACTGCCCTGGAGAGACATATCAATTGTTTTTGACCAACACTGAAATTGCGACCTCCTTCCGTTAAATTTGTATCCAATCCGCCGGGTAATTTTCCAATAACTTCTTTTAACTGTACCTATATATATACCATTGCGTAAATATATTAAATTTTAAGATTTACATAAAAAAATATATAATACGGAGGGTTGATCGCGTTACATAATGCCGAATTAAGAGACCTATAAAGTAACCTAAATGCTATGGCGCCAGTTTTGATTATGCTCGATGTGATGGCCATGTTGTGAAACTATAGCCCTACATCGAAGTTTCCACTGTAGAAGATTTCTTTGAAGAACATTCATGTCCAAACGGTCCTATTCCGCCTTACAGGCTTTCATAAGCCTGCCATTGTTTTTGGACGACAGCTTCCCAGAGCTCGTTTCATAGACCCAAATGCACAGTAGTCCACTGGAGTCGCGTCGGGTGACTTCACGGGAATGTCATCGAAAGGAATGGTGTGGATTCCCGTTTCCTGTTCCGATACACGGATGAAATCTCGGGTCGATTTGAAGGTATGACTGGAATCTTTGTCTTGATGCACCCATACATTTGTTTGGTCATTTCCGTGCAAAGTAGGGATCTCTTCATGGTATAGAGGTTCCAGAACGTCAGTCTGGTAGTACGTCGAATTAATTTTAACGTTTTTTTCAACTGTTTTGATATTTAGTTTACCACGATAACAATAAACCGCAATGACCATAAAGCCTGACGGAAAACTTTCGCCACATTCCTTAAACCATTTTTGGTATGGGCTCCCATCTGATGGTCTGTAGTAAATTGCCCGCGATTTGTTACAATTGTTCACGTACAGTGCATCCATGCTTCATCTAGCGTGACTACAAACTGCCACTTGTTTACCAAAAGATACTTTTCATACAGTTTTCGGCAGTCGGTCTTTCGTTCTTGGATGTGACGAGACAGCAGCTTGTGAACTCGATCTTTATGGCGTTTCTCCAGTTTCAAATTCTTGTGAATGATGGCATGAACTGTGGACTGGACTATTCCAACACTCTGGGCCCTTCGTTGGGTTTTTGGATTTGAACCACTGATCAGTCGTCGCACTTTTGCTATCACCTCCAGTGTGCGGTTTGGGGCGTTCCTTTTTCTAGCCGAATTGAAACACTTGACGACGGTCCTGGCTCCTGCGAATCATTTCTTTTGAGAACTGACTGTATCCCATATCGTGAAACGTAAAGACCACGTTTAATAATTTAAGTTTGCAAATATTTTGCTTTGGAAAGAGTAGTCACATAACCTGCCCAAAAGTCTGAAATTTTAGGTGGCATATTTGCGATAGATGAACCTTACTTATCGAAAGTAAAACTCAGAATATCGTGCACCACGTGGGCAGTTGCTTTTATTCTACTTCCTACAACTGGAACTATGGGTAATATGTAACCCGGCATTATGGTACGCGATCAACCTTCTGTAAATTGAAACCTACGTCTTCCATCACTTGCCACAACATCTTTTCCGAATATTCATTAAAAGGATCGATGTTTCTGCGTAGTGGACCGGTAAATAATACTGGATCCTAAAAATAATAATACGTGTGTCATTGTTTTAACACCAGAAGTTTTGAAAAAGTATCAATTAGCTTGAATTCATATTTTAGTTAGGTTACAGTTGAACGCTAGTGTGACGTTTCGCGGTGCTGATGACGTGGTGACGAGGCTCGCGTAGTTTCGCCCACACGAAAGACGAAGTAATAATTAACGAAATAATAATTTGACAAAATTTAATACTGACTTGAGGAATTATGGAGATTTTGCTTCGTAGATCCCTAAGACCAATATCTTTAGTTACAATTCCGTCGATGGTGATTTTTCCCGTGGGTTCTGTCATACGGAATAAGCACGCTGTTAAGGAACTTTTACCCGCTCCCGTCCGTCCAACAATTCCTATCTGGAATGAAAACAATCATAAATTAAATGTTCCTTGTAAGCACTTGTAGAAAAACTGGAAACAAATACACTAATCACACATTAGTGCTGGAAAGTGTGCAAGGTGTAGTGTGATTAATATTGTTCTTTGTAAAGTATATACAACAATTTATTTATGCTCAGAACACTACATACAATTCTATAAACATCTTACTTTTTCTCCCGGGTTAACGTGGAATGTTAGGTTATTTAAAACCGTGTTTTTGTCCTTGGTATATTGCAAGGAAACGTCATCGAAATCGATTTCTCCTTTGTCGGGCCACTCCGCAGGTAATTGTTTCTCGGGAGGAGATTCGTACGCCGCTTCCGATTTTAATTTACTGTAATTCAATATGCGTGAAACGGAGTTCATCTAAAGACAATTTAATAAATAAAACAGTAAATTTGAAGTTTGTCACAGATAATATTTTCTATCTCTGAACTGTATACAATGTAAACAATAAGTTATCAATACTACAGATTCGGAAAACGCTTTAGAGCTGCAAGATTTGAATACACCCGCTCTTTGTGCTCCTCTGAATACTACTATGACACGTTTGAAGAGAAGCAAACTCGTTAAAATAATCATTGGAAAATGCACCAATGACCTCATTTGTTTGATGTTTTCGGAATAAATCTTATTAGATTCTAAAGATATAAGTCGAGTTTTGGGTTCATTATCAGGTATTGACTATTATTTATAAATTCCACAGCATCACGATAAAACCTACTTGATAATCCAATTCGGAAGCTTGTCTAATCAGCCACGGATAACTCATTAATATCAACGTCGCATAAGTTAATGCTAGTCCCACCATACTTCCCGCATTGTCTATAAAAAGGAAAAATAATCACATCCAAGTAGATTTTAATAAAATTAAAAAATATACGTGATCTACCTGAGGTCAAGACGACGTTCAATATAACAACAATAATTACGAGATTTACGAAACAAATTAGATGACCCCAAACGGCAATCCATCCATTTAAGGCCACGTAAAGGAACCACGTGGCGGTGTGCTTATCTTGGCAATTGTTAAATACATTTTTGAAGTTGTTTTCCACCTTGAAAGCTCTGATAGTTGTTATTCCGTAAAGCGATGAACTCAGGTGAGAAAATACCGGGCTTCTTGCTGATAAAACAGTTTATTTTACAAATTTTTCATCGATTTAATGGTACTATACCAGAATAATAATTATATTATATGGAATATAACTATTATAATTAAAATAATTTGTTAAAAATTAATATACTGACCTATTCAATATTGTTAACATACATTATTTGAAACTATATTTCAATATAAAAGATGGGTAAAAAGTAACTAGGCATGAAATTCATCGCTATAAGTTTCGTAACGATTTGGCAATCATAATAAACTTTATTCGTATGTCCTACCATTGATGGAAATTTTAATTTCTCTATCGCTGTTATAGACGGTGAAAGGTCGCACGCGCAGTGGCATGGAAGAAGGCCAACTGCATATCTGTTCAGGAGCGAGCGAAGATTGCTTCACTCGATGAGGTGTGGAAATCAGCGGTTGCTGTGCAGAGATGGCGACAATCTGTCCGGGAACAATCAAAAATTGTCATTCGAAGCTAATCACTAGAGAAATGTCCGTCCATTCATATCACGATACCCAGTTCGCCTGAGGAAGTTGGTGTATGGCACCAGTGCCTATATCGATTCCTGAGGTATGCTTTTTTATTTTCATTTAATACTGTACGAGTATTTATCAAATAACTTTATCGTTTCCGTATTAGAAATCTGGAAATGTTAGCGATTTCTCAATGCCTAGTTACTTTCCACCCATTTTGTAGAAGGTGTGCACTTTCAAGAGAGTAAGGTGAATTCGATGTTGAAAATAATGAGAACTTTAGAATTATAGGAGGACATCCTATTAACAACAATTGATTTTCATTCGAAAAAAAAATTAATTTACAGATTGTACTAACTTACAAAAATTCATTCAAACACAATCATCAGACAGTTTTTGAGCCTCAACATTAAAATACCAATATCATAAAAATTAAAACTTTCTCAGAAATTCTCGGAGCATAGAAATAATTCTAAATTATCTATAACATTCTAGAATTTTCTATATACTTTCAAACTCCGAATTTTCACTTCTCTACATTAGTCTAAACCAGTGTTCCGCAACCTTTTTTTACTCGCGGCACAGCTATGACTCGACATGACTCAACACAGCACACCAAAATGTTATTCCCCTCAAAAACATATGATATGATACTATTAGTAGAATTTCGTAATGCCATAAACCTATTATTATTATTATTATTATGTTGGGTTTTGAGTTATACTCGGTTGACACCGATGGCTGTGTACTATATCGGACCACAGTAACTTCAAAACAAGACAAAAATTAAATAGTGTGTCAGTGTGTATGATTCGTGAATTTCCTAACAATATGGCATGTATTCAATATAGTGGCCTTCTGTATTGTGATGTATGTATTTCTATTCAATTATAATGTTCCCAAGCTTTCGTTTAGCGTGTGTGGTATGACACCTGTAGAGGAGAGAACGACAGGTACAATAAGCACCCATCCATCCTCCATAGATGCCTTATTGCCTGGGCGAATTCTGCGTACTTGCTGATTTTTTCAGTGCATGTGTTTTGAATGGATATGTCTATAATGTATGTCATTTTATTGTGTTTGTCAATAACTGTGATGTCTGGTCTGTTGTGTTAAATTGTTCTACCTGTGATTATGGCTCTGTTGCAGTACATCTTGTGCGTGTTGTTTTCCAATACTGTCTGTTGAATGTATTTGTAGTATGGTTCGTGCATGTCTATTAATTTGTGTTTCTTTGCAAGCTCTTGATGTATTTGCTACTTGATTATGTCTGTGTAAATAATCTGTCTGTGCCAAGAGCTCGCAACCAGAAGTGATGTGTGTATGGTTTCTGGCATGTGACATTTTCTGCATGTGCCGTTTGTGAGTGTTGTGTCTTTGAGTATGTGTTTTCTGTAGTTTTTAGTATTTATGAGCTGATCCTGTATGGCAATCATAAATCTTTCCGTCTCCCCAAAGAGACATCCCCGAGCTAACCAGCTGTTTGACGCAGTTTTGTCAACGAAATCCTGGGCCAGGCCATAGGGATGTCAACCGTAGAGTGCCTTTCTCACTCACGATTGCTTAATGGTGTCTATGCTATTTATATGTTGTGTCGTGTCCATATGTTGTAAGTGTAAGTTTAATGGTCGATGCTAGAGTTACTGCTTTATGTAACTGTGATGTTTCTTGTTTCTTGTAGAAAAACTCTCGCAGGGTCTGTATTTGTTTGTAGTGGAAGTTAACTACGGTATGTCGATCAGGCCATCTTTACGTGAAAGAATTAATCTTTCTATGGCGGATTTAGGATGATGTTGTTTATGCTTAGTAAGTGTTGTTTATGTTTTTATTTGGAGTTGCTCAAGATTTGTGTGAGTCCAGTGTATAACGCCAAAAGAATAAGTGAGTACTGGAACGACATATGTGTTTATTGCTTTAACATCATCTTATTTCATCAGTGCTGTGATCAGAGAATGAAATACAAGCATTAGAAACACAGCAACTGTGATAAAAATGTATAAATAAAACTTGAAATTAATAGAATATGTAAAAGTTTACGACACACCGGATGCCGAACACTGCTCTAAAAAAAGGTCGCCTTCGTATTTGTGAAACTGTGGACTGTCAACTGGAGCGAACAACGGATAAATAAGGGAAGCAAAGTATCTTTGTTAAACGTTATAATTTATATTTATTTATACAATTAAGTATAATGTAATTCTACAATTAAATTGATTTGAAAGTTTCATTTAAGAGGTAGATAGGTTGAGACAATATAGGTAAGTACAAAAGTAGTAAAGTGATATGTTAGAACACATAGTTCTCCATTTTTTGTTTGGCATAATGAAGTTACCGAGCAGAAAACGAGATCAGATAAAATCACAAGTTCTTCTACTAATACATAGTTAACTTGTTGCTGAGGCACCTGTCGTGGCGGTCAAGTCAAGGGATCGAATCCTCAATGACAAATGCATTCTGTAAATGTAATTCATGCCAAATCTATTCATCAGATATGCTAAGATCTGACTCGTTATCAAATAAAATATCGCGATTAGATAAAATTCAGTTGCAATCCGCTTACGACTCAGTGAATCTTCATCCTTCTTAAAACCCAGACTTAAAATCGTCAGTATCTTCTGGTGATGGACGCTTAATGCGTTTGAAAACATTCTTAATATTATTAATTAAAGAATTTGTGCTGGATGATTAAATGTTTTTTTATTTTACTGACAGTATCTTCTTTTTAAAATTGAAACATCTGTTTCTTTACGTTTATAGTTTGATAATGTCAAACGTGAGAGTGCTTATTTTTAGTAAGGAAAGTGTAGTAAGGATATCAAAGAAATTGGAGTTATCTCAGAGGACAAAGCGATTATGTTAACTAACTCATTTACGATTAAGTTTAAAAAAATATGGAATGTCAATTTTCACTTTAACTAGTGTAAAATGTTTTAAAAGTTCCCGTTCTAAACACAGTAGCCTACACAAATTCTTTAAAACACAACAAAAAAATACTTGAAATTTATTTTCTCCACAAGCGAGCAACACTCTGGCACCGACAATTAATTAATAAGCACAACACTAGTTCCTTACCAGCCACACAGCTACACATACTTGTCAGTATTGACCCGACACACCAAAGGGAAGCGCACAATTTCTCTCTCTCTAGGCGGGAAAATCTCACCTCACATTCTTAAGCATACAATTACATAAACACACCTGACACGTGTGAAAATTCTGTTTTGTTGTATATCGAATTTAACAACTAGCTTTTCACCGATAAGAAGTACCGGTGGTAAATCCTTGTCAATATATAAAACTATTACATAAGTGATGTTTTTATTTAAAAATGAATAATAATACGAAACACTTACATTTTCCTTCCAAGTGTTTTAAGCTTTTTAATACTCGGTTGTGGATAGTCCATATAAAATAAAATACGACTGATATGAACGAAGAAAATATCAGCAGATAAGGACTGATGATAGCTTGAATGACGATCATGCTTAGAAGATTGACAGATTTCTGAAATACGTGCATTATTTAAAAGATAGAAAATTGTTAAAGATTATTAAAATACTTTCGCAGGAATGCCTAAATTATTTAAGTATAAATAAGAAAGATTTTGTTTACTGCAAACGACTTTTCCCACAAATAAAAGTGCTTGAAATGTACTGCTTATTCAGATGTGTTATAAAATGAACATTAAGCATATTGGAAAGAAACACTAATTAGAATAAACTGATATTTTTGAAACATTCAATAAAAAACGTAGTCTTCGCATTCCTCTTTCTTCCACAATACAGAACCACAATGTTTGCCGCTGCAACTGTAATTTTATAATTTCTTAGGTGTAAACAGAGTTGCAATAACTTTTGTTTACAGCTATAAAGTTTTGAAATTTTAAATATGTATTCGCAGAAAATGTTAATTAGTAGAAATGTTTTTATAAATAAAAGATAATACGGTTTTGATGAAAATGAAAAATAAAAATACAGCATAACTATTCTTATTAATAATTTAAATATTATGCAAAATCATAACATATAATAATTTGTTAAAACTAATCTAAAGAATGTGTTATTACATAGGGTATATTTACGATAATATAACATAATAGGTTTACCTTAATATTTACCTTAAAAATTATATTTTTATCACGAAGGATTAGAGTACAGCTTAACTTACTCGAGTTACATCTTGAAACACAAAGGATAACATCTCGTCCACGCTCATAATATCCTTCGAAAATCGATTCAATATCTTTCCTATAATATTTGATTTTCAAATATTAAAAAATGAAATAGAAAAATAAATATAAAATTAACTCTTTTATTACATAATAGATATTACTTATTTGTTTATAAGTTTAACATTCAAAGTAATTTATGTAGTTATTCAAATGTAATTATCCAAATTCAGAATGAGTGCCTTTTATAATTTGTAGCGGGCGATATAAAATCTCTGCTGTGATTTAGATTTTCACATAATTTTACAAACGAACAATTAAAACAATAAATAATTTAACATACCGATGGGATTCGTATCCAAGAAAGATATTGGAACACGGATAATGCAACGGAGCATATTCTTATGGAGGTTGATGGATGCAACGATGGACATTTCGTAGAATAACGAAACAGAAATAACTGTAAAAACGAAGGATGCGAGGATCAGAGCGCAATAAACGTACACGTTCCTTTGACGAATTTCCAGGATATCTTCGGCTTTAGAATCACTAAAATTTCTTCCTGTTGAGTTTTCCTGATAATCTGTTTCGTCTTTTATCCTAAAAACAACGACTCTATCAATATTTCTAATCACCAAATCACACCACTTGCAAACGCTCAAAGTCAAACTTGTATGTAGATCTCACTAGTATACAATTCACAATATACTAACGAGAAAGAATTATATGTAAGCCTACTACGTAAAATTCTTATTATTTGAAGTACTTCAAATTAACGCCGCATTTAATTTAAAGTACCAATTTCGGAAGTAAAGAAAAGACGGTGGTAAATCGAATTTTGACTTATAGGAAATGAATATTTGAATTATCCGCTGTTTTCCCATTATTCTCATTGATATTATTTTAAGACTTTCAATAGAATACGTTGGTAACATTAACATTTTCTCATTCTGCATCTAATTATTCACTTCCGATTGAAAACATTACCATATTAATTCTGTAATATTGAAATATCAAGAATGTTTTAAACATCCGACGGAAAAATGTTCCAATTTCATAATTATGTGGTTCTCCCCACCAGCTTAGCCCACTTGTTCCCTGTATAGACCATTTGTAATAAAAATTTTGTGACGATTCAATTTCCGCGAGAGACAAAATGAGCCGAGCGAAGGGAATTGCCCTTTGCTTGGCTCATAAAGCGAGACCAAAAATCCTCGAAAGAAAAAACAGAAGCACCGTAAAGAACATTATTGCAGTTTTATACTACGTACAACACGCGAAATATTTAATTTTTTTGTTTTACCAAGAGAATAAATTTAAAATGTCGGTAAAGTTAAACACATTTCCGATAAAATTCGTTAACGTAATTCTTATCTGTCAAATTCGGTTTCGACCAGCGGCGTGCCGTGACATTTGATGATAGGGAAGCTGTGTTTCTGCCAGATGCCGACTTCCAGGGGCAATCAGTTAATTGCGCGTCAGTGATGATCCCGGTTCCGTTCGTATCGTTTGTTCGATAAACCAGTAAAAACCGCAGACTTCTCTAAATGTATTTTTAATATCACAATTACATTTCGAATCGCTAGCCACGATATAAGAACTGAAATTATAAATAAAATAAAAACTTACTCGGTAAAATAAACTGTGCAATGGATGTACAGTACAGTACATACTCGTACCTGGTACAAAATATTTAATTGTATGAATATACTTTTAAACAAATTTATGATTAAATATAGCTTTGTAAAGAAACGTGCATAAAAATAACGTAAAATATTCTTTACTTTTTAAATCTTAAAACAATCCACTTAGTCAAATAGCTCGATACGAGTGGCTAATGGATGAAATCGGAGACGGTCCCGGTAGGTGCATGCACGCGGGCTGCCAAATCCCGTGGGTGCCGATACCGGTCGATGTCGAATGCCTCTTTTGTCGCACCACTCCTATACCTCAAAGGACGCGACAAGGTTGTACATTTTAAACGTTTCTCGCCATAGCTATAAGAATCTAAATTTGTTAAACTTAATAGATTGTCCGTCATTTGTTTTCTAACTAATTTGTTTTAGGATCGGGGTCCACGGAAATTTCCAAAATTTACAACTTTTCGGTCACTCTCGTCGAACTGGAAAAATTTTTGTCTTTATTATCTAATATTACGAAGAAATCAGTCCCCACTGTACTCGGCTAGAGATTGGTTCTGTTAAGCTTTTGTTTAAGTAAAATTCTGGCTCTTTCGTCAGGATTTTATTTATGTCCCCAATTCCCTAATCTCCTAATTATTTAATTACTTCTTAAGTAGAAATAAGTTGAAACCAGTTACTTTGTACCTGAATATTTGTAGTCTTGGGAAAAAAGTGGAAAGACAAATTTTTATGACGACGGATACATAAATCGTAAATTTAAGGAAAATAAATTCTAGAGCTTTTTTGTACCTTACGCATCTTTCATTAAATTTAGTTGTAAACGATGCTGCCAAAGTAACAGTTAATTTTTTAACATTGTACCAGATTTGTACACGGGTTTTTACATTTCCTTATAGATGGGATATACGAAATCGTAATATCACCGGTTTAACGTTGAAATCCGCAAGTAATATAAGATGGGAGAGCGGAATAAAAATATTAAATATTTTAATGGATTTTTTAAACTCCTGTACTCTATACAGCACTATCATAAAAACATACCAGTAAATTCCTATCGGTCGGGTTAAGTTATAAATCTACTCGTGATTCGCATAATCGGGCGAGGGCGGCCGAATATCTAGCAGGCAGGCGGCTAACAGCCTAGGACCGGTCCCGGATCGAATTGGAAGCGTTATACGTGTGTAGCTTCCACCAGCTAAACCGGGTGAAGTTGGTGCTCTGTAAAGCGCATGCGCGAATGAGTATAATCTGGCTGTTTGGAAGCTGACAATACGGCGCTTCCATTCCGCCACTGATATTCGAATATACGATAGCGATCTTATCGTTTTTTTTCACATGTAGTATAGAAATTTGTAATAAGATACGTAATGCGGTTATAATAAAATATTAATTTTAATTATATGAAAATAATCGCGCAATATGTATTTATTTTTTAGAAAATACAAGGGAAGCGGCGCTTCCACCTCTTCCAATGACGGCACGCCACTAGTTTCGACATGTATGAATAATTAATATAGAAATGAATTAAGTAAAAAGTATGAATAGTACTAAAAGGAATACCATTTACTCAGCCAGAAATCGCTGCCTTGCAAAACAGCCTGCGATACAACCAACATTAAGATTATCATCATTTTGAAGAAAAATCCAGCTCCTGCATTCACATAAGCCTTATACGAAGATAATCCAAATGATTTTTCTTTTAATTCTTTTGATATTCTCTCATTTTCTTTTTCCTACGACAAAGTTGATAATAACTATATAATTTTGTAAAATACAATTTCAAAACTTCCTCAGAATATAACAAACCTAGAAGGTTAGAAAATTGCATTAGCAACAAACTGAAAAGGCCACCGTTTTTTTTGTATACAGAAAATAATTACTTTAAATTTATATTAAATCTGCAATTTTGAAAGCTCCCTTTAAATTATGACACTTAGGAATTATTCGTAACACTAGCCTGGGATACTGGGATATTTAAAATCACTTAATTAGTACGTGTAAATACTTTTAAATACAGTAAAACCCCGATTTAATGGACTTATTCGGGCTAAAGGATGTCTTTTAAAGCCGAAAGTCGGGTTTTTCATTAAAAAAATTATTTCTAGCTTCTTTTTTTTCTTTAAAAAATGTTTTAACGCAAATTTTAACGAAAGTTCGGACCTGTTCAAAGCTTCACACAATATACCTGTTCAAAGCTTCACACAATTATATATATATATAAAAATTCGTTTTTAAGTGATTATTAAATGAGTCTGGCTTATTTTCGGTTAATGAATTTTGTGCGTTTTTACATGCTCAAATATCACAAAAACTAAATATAATTATATATTTGAAAACAGTATTCTGATGTATATCTGGTACAAATATACATACGAGTACTCAAAGATATCTCTTGAACGTTATGTTACCGTTAATTAAAATTAACACAACGAGTAGCCCGCAAAACGAGGAAAACATGGCGGGCGCCAGGCCCTTCTGATGCCAAAAACGATCGAAGAGCCACCGATCCGTGTAGTCCCCGGTCGGACACCAACCCACTAACAACTACACTGCTCAGTACTGTACTGTACTGTACAATGTCATACTACACTTTTTTATGTATAAAATGTAATTATTATTCTAAATATATTTGTATCAATTAATTCCGTTTAATAATTAGACTAAATCGATACATTTTTTATGCTACAAAACGTGGCTTTATAAATTTGTAACCAAGAGAAAATTTCACCAAAAATATATATTAAGGTTTTTATTACTCACAGCATCATCAACAGCGGCAGCTTTTTCGACGCTGCAAATACTTAATTCTTTGTCGTCAAAAGTTTTACTGGAAACTTCCTTCTCGTTTTCCATAGAGCTTTCGTCTTTTGCCGAAATTCCCAGATTTATTTCCGAGTTTATAATTTTATTATAATCGCCTATCGCTTCACAGTTTCCCTAGAATTAAAGAAAGTATATGAATTCGTGCAAATACCCGAATAGATTCAAACAATAAGCCTCTGTAGCTTCCGCCAAAAGATAAAAATTTATCCGATCCCACTTCAGCCTCAAAAAGTTCGTTTCGAATTGAAATGCACCGAATAGAATTTAAATTTGAACAGAATAGTATCAGATATGCGGTGGGCCATACTATGTCACAGATTATGGTTATAATACAGGTTGATACTGTACAGTCCATAATCTGCGCACTATGTCTCTCATGCTATAGCGATGTTTTGTACCATACCCGCCTTACTGTGGATAGCTGTATCTGTTCAATGTTTGAATTTTTATACGTTTGGCTGGAAGATGAAGACGTTTAGTGATTTGAAAATATATTTCCAGTGATAGAGCAGAAACGAAACGTATAGACTACGTTTCGTTACCCAAATAGATTTAACACAAACACTTTAAATGTTACCAGTAAAAAATTTAAGATTGGGTTCGGATTATTCAATAATTAAAATAAATCAAGTTCGACAGTAATTAAAAAAGTTAAAAAATAAAATAAAGTAAAATTTTTTACCTCTTTCAGCACTAAAATTTTATTTACAAATTTTAAGAAATGAATATGATGGGTAACAAGAATACAAATCTTTTCGGATAAATATTCCATTATACACCTGTAAGTAATTAGTTATATTTAAATGAGAATTTAGTTACTTCTTACTAAGAAACTTCAATTTACTTTTCGAATATGTGACTCGCTACTGGAATATCCACAGCACTCAGCGGATCGTCGAGAATGTATATATCGGCATCCAAATACAATGCTCTGAAAACATGTACAGTATAACGCATCGTGAAAATAATACTAATTAAAATTTAAAAAATATGTTTTTATTCCCAGTAGCTTAATATCTTTTAGGTTACTTCTATATAATAATAGTCCATATCTAATAAATCACTGAATATCTGAATAGGAGACTTGACTTACCTGGCTAGGTTGATTCTAGCTTTTTGGCCACCGCTCATTATCACTCCTTTTTCGCCCACGCGTGTCAGATCTTTTTTGGAGAATAATTTAATATCCTGCAATAAATTAGATCACAAGTACGTTACCTTCGTATAAAAATAAAATTTTAGATAAAATGCTTGAAAGTTTTGAAATCGCTCCAACTCCGAACTACGAAGCTAAATATTTGAAACCAAACCACAGAAAAATGAAAATTGAACTCTTGTAGAGAAGATTTTTACCTTTTCGAGTGCCGTTATATGCAGTATTTTTCTATATTTTTCTTCATGAAAGGTCTCGCCGAACAATATATTTTCTCTAATTGTTCCGTAGAATAACCAGGCTTCTTGAGACGCATACGCAATTTTCCCCTTCACTGATAATTCTCCAGAAGAAATAGGAATTTCTCTTAAGATTGACATCAACAAAGATGTCTAATGAAACGGAATAAATCATTAATTTCATGTGTTCGAACGTAAATTCATTACACCAATTCTATTGCTATATTAAATTATAATACTATTACAACGAAAGAATTCAATATCCACACACACACACACACACACACACACACACACAATGTTGTATGATGTCCAATCACTTTCTTCAACAAACCAAAAACTTTATTATCAAGTAATGTTAATAAAGCTTCAGGTGGAGTCACGTTTTGTATTTGTATAACGCATGCTACTTCTCTTGGCATACAGCTTCACCATGTTTTGGAGCACAGCTATTGAAATTTGCTGCCGTTGGAAACGTGACAGCTTGCATCATTTTGAAACTAATAAACACCAATATCAAAAGTTGCCAGAATTTTGGGAGCATCTGATTGTTCGGAATGGTTTGATATCGGTGTCTATTCTGCCTTGATCACAACCAGTGATCTCAAGCCGTACCAACAAAAACTCTTGTATACCACGACGTTTCCCCCTGTTAAATTTCACAGCAGGAACTACACACTCGGGTAAGAGGAGTAAACGCCAGACTCAAACTCGTCCATCTAAGCAAAAAAGTTGGAATCTAGGCACATCGCTACAGAAAATCTGTTTAAATTATTCTATAGTCCAGTTCTTATGCTATTTTGCTCACTGGAGATGAACTTTTGATAATTAATGGCTTAAATACAAAACTTTGTCCTTAAATCCCATCAGATGACGTTCGGTATGCAGTATACGAACACGTGATGGTTCCAGTGTTTACTTTTCACTTCTCTTGGATATTTTGAATTGACCTGTTTTGTCACATTTGATTGAAGTGATTATCCCAGTCATTGTCCATCTCCATTTGCATGTCATGAACGACACAGTGAATGGATGGTTAGACGTGTGAGCACTTCTGATAGATCTCACACATCTAAACATCCATATAATAACCGATGATGATTCTGTTCTGAAAGTTCATCGACTGGAATATTCATGACGTTGCATAGTACTACTATCAGAACAGCTGATTTGGTCGTTTTATCTTGCAAATACACTTGTCTCATGGCTGCGTGAATTTGTTACGTTTCACAGGAGTGTCCAGTTACATTTTATGGCATAGATGTGCAGAACTTCATAGTAGACAACAGATATTATATATACATATAGTATCTGAACGCTGAAAGTCATTTTCGAAGATCTGTTTTATTAATGATTTTTAATTTAATTATTACTCGTTTGACACGGATCCGTTAAATGGCCACCTAAGTTTCTGTGATTTAACTCCTAAAAACATTTCTTATGGAATCAACTCAAATTAGTTGTTTACGTTATGCTTATGCTACCATCGCATTAGAATTTACGAATATCGCAGAAATCGTTACTTTATTTGTATACACACTCAAAGGTCATTCGTGTAAGAAAGTGTTTAGAATATGGCAGCAAATTCAAAATTGAAGTTAAGTTAATAGCCTACGAGACATGCATTTTGTCACAACATGTACTGTACAGTACAGTACGTATGATAATGAAGTCTTACCTTTCCAGATCCAACAGAACCAACAACAGCTAACAATTCTCCCGGCTTTACATTTAATGATATTCCTTTCAACGTTGGATCCCCATTCTGTAAAACATATTTACAGAAAATTAATTTTTATGTTTAAATTTATGCTAATTTTTTTAATTTATGTTTTGGAAAGAAAAAAGAAACGAAATAACCAGTACAATTCTAATCAAGAAGGGCAAAAAGCGAAGTTCTTTGTTACTATCAACGTGACCACGTTTGATTATGTATATATAATAAGCAGCTAGTATACCAATACAAGTATAAATTATAGTGAAGGTAATTAAATTATTTAACTACTATAAAATGCATTACTGATAAATAACCGTAAATAAGTTTTAAATAAATGATTTTAGGACAATTATGCTCGATAAAATAAACAGTAATAAAATAGATGAAATTACATATGAATTATAAATATTATATACATATGAATTATAAGTAGACTTTATATAACAAATGCGTTTGCTTGTCACTTTGCCATTATTCACCATCCATACAATGTATACAAAGCTTCTTGATTACAACGTCATATCAAACCACAGTATATAAATATCAAACATTCGAGAACCTTTCTTTACAATTTAAGTATACTCAATATGTAACTAACGTAGATTACCATACAAAATATACTGTCAACTGACAGAATCGCATAAACTCGCTTAAAATTAGATAAATAAAAATAAATACTTCTTACTTTATTCCATGCAGCAGTAATATTCTTCATCCATATCCCATTACTGGTTAGCCTCTGTTTTTCTATTTCAATTGTAATTGCGCCATTATCTTTCTCTCGTAGTAGTAGAAATTCCTGAAAGAAATATAATTAACTTAAAATCAAAGGTTTTATATGATTACATTTAGTTATAATCATGTTTAAAACTCATAATCGAAACGAAAAGGAAAGCTAGTACTGAATGGATAGTAATTACGGTCTAGATCAAAACATATAGAATATATTTTAAAATTCTCATTAAAATAATTATTCACTGAAATTTCTTAGTTTTATATTTAACAAGTAAAACGGCAAGGCCATTTTTGGGACGAGACTATGTCTCGGAGACTCGACTGCGCACCGTTTTCTAAGGAAAACAGAAAAATGAGCACTCTCGAATGAGGTAACGCCGACACCGGTACTGGGGGTACTGGCGTAGATTACGGCGGGCTTCGTTGCCGCCGTGGTTACGACGAGTTCGTTGTCTCGGGCCTGTTCTTTGCTACGGTAAGCGGGAAGATATTTGTACCCGAATTGTCCCGATATTGCTTTCGTAGAGCAAGAGAATACACGCGTAACGTTTGTCAAAATTCGATTTCGCAACGTTCGCAATTCGAAATTCCCAACGAGCAACTCGTGCTCAAATTTCGCACTAGCGCCTGTTTGCACAAACAGTGTCGCCATTTTGTATTTTATTTTGACCCGGTTCTCGGTCCCCTGACTACCTACAAGTTTGGTTTTTTATGTGCGCATGATTTGGGCATCAAATACTCTGCCAAATTGCAACTCTTAACGTGTATTCTTTCATACCTTTAAAGTTGTCCAGCCGTTCGACAGCAGCGCGATTTTATAGACAAGACATAGTCTTGTCAAAAATTAACCTAATATAGGTTAAGTTAAGTGCAATAATTTTACATTTGTACCATTGTTGAAGTAATTATTTCACACGTGTTGAAAGCTTTTGAACACAATTGCTAGCGATGATAGCTAGAAGTCATATAGTAAAGAGCCTGCCACGACGTTGCTGCCAGATGAACATATTCCATAGTGAGAGGTCTCATTGCCTGGGTATTGATAAGCGCTTTCCATTTTCCATCTATGTCCAACTACTGTATCTTCTTCCCTACAGACTTATTTTTATAGTATTGATTGGTAAAATCCTGTACTGTGTTAGACATCGAATAAAACAGTTCTTGACATACAGGTATACCTCGACTTACGTCCCTCTCGAGTTACGTCGTTCCCGATTTTACGTCGTTTGTCAAAAAAGTATATGGAAAAATAAAAATCAAGTTTAAGTCAGTTTATTCGACTTTAAATCCGTCCGCCACAAACATTGAAGTCGTAATATCACTAGAAAAGCGTTGAAAGCACATAAAATCATATTAAAATATGTACATTTACAGTAAATGTTAATACAATCATCATAAATCCTAGGGAACGAACCATGAAAACGTCTGTGTTTTTGTGTTGTCGTCTTATTTAGCGGTCTTTAAGTGCTCATTATTGGCGTTTAGTTACGGCGTAAGTCGAAACTACGACTTACGTCGTAACTACACAAGTAAATTCGACTTACGTCGCCTCTCCTGGAACCAATTACCGACGTAAGTCGAGGTATACCTGTATTTGTCTACATTCCTGTGCAGTTTTCTCTATTCGTGTACAAATGTTTCTCGTTCTTAAGCTTTGAACACGTAAGTACAGTACATAATAAAAGATTAAAATCGATACTCACTTGCAATCTCTTCAGAGAAATAAAAATTTCTGCGAATTGAGTGACTGCCATGGAAAAGGTAGAGAAAATGCTGCGGAAGATACAAACTGATAGAATCATATTGACGAATACCATTTGGGCGGTTAACTGGCCTCCGGTGAAGAAAAACGTCAAGAAAGTAAGGCAGGAGAACAATTTCGAAGAAGAGTATGCCAGTGCAAACGATATTCCGCGAACGTATAACGAAGCTTTGACGTTTCTTACTTCTTTCCTAAAACCATGAAAAAATTTTTTAGTAAACTTAAACCTTCGTAAAAGTCTACTAAAGACACATTTAAAAAGTAATGAATTCAAAAACAACTTACTTTCTGGTATTTTCAACTAATGAAGCGTATGGCTTTTCCCAAGTAGACATTTTAATTAACCTCATACCAGCAATCATCTCGTTTAATAGATTCAACCTTTCATCTCCCATTTTAACCGTTTTTAATCTATCCTCAAAAAAATTTTAAAATATTTTTCTATAAATTTATTTTCGTTTTATCAAGTACATATATAGGCCTATATATACATTTAAATAACTAAACTAACTAACCTAAACTAAATTAACTAACCATTCTTTATAGTAGTATTTATCATAAAAATTGAACGTTTTGGGTGAATTTATAATTGCTAAATTCTCTATCTTACGAACTATCCATATATTAACATGGAACATACTGTTTCTTACTACAATAACTTAATAAAGGTAGCTTAATAAAGAAAGTCTGTTTTCTTTATGAACTTTTTCCTCAATTTTTGCGTAAAAGCTTAAAACCAGTATAATTGTCCCATTAATAATTAATGTCCACATTGACAAAATATATAATAAGAAACTAAAGGACAGTAAGGCAATAATAATTATTAAGTAGTTACCTTAGTTTTGAGTACAACTTTCCTAGTAAAAACTGTATGGTAACGTAAACAAACACTACTGATATTCCGGGTAGAATAGTCCACTCGAAATACTGCCACAATACAGCTACCGTAACAATGACTATGAGAGGATTGGCAATGACGTATGCCATGGAAAACAAATTCTGCATTGAGAAAAATATACGTACAAATTTTTAATGACAATTATTATAGTTTAATACTTCTATCAGAGTAGTATAAACATTAACTTCGTAGTCATTAAACATTAACGAATTTAAGAGAAATTTAAGAATTATGTATTGGTACAGTAATTAAATAACTAAACACTACTTTAGAATCGGATAAAATTTTTGTTTACAAAATTTTTTAAACTAGCCTCTATACTCGAGAAGATTCAATCGACTCTGCCGCCCATCTAGTCATCGCCGCCAGTGGCCAAATCATCATCCTACTATACGAGTCCACCCTCTCCAACCCAAGTGTACGATCCCCTCAAAAGACCCGCAATTTCAGGTATTTGTCAGCTCGCGGACACACTAAACTTTCTAGCGATTGGGGACCCGCTAAGAAATACCTAATTATTTACTATTATAATTATTCTGTGCTTTATATGTATATAATCCTATATATAAATAAACAGATATTAATTTTGTTAAATTGCTGTCTAATAACGTCTCATTAGTTTCCGAGACGTTATCCTTCCAAGCGTGACGTATTTTCGTACATTGGCCATCTTGTAGAAAATGGCGTCGAATTCCTTGCCGATTGCCGCTCCATTCGAACGCTGGATTTTTACAGATTGCGCAGGCCTAAGGATCAATTTTGGCGCGGATGGTTAGAAGAACGAGAGTAGGGGCTTCGTCGACCGCCGAAACCGAATTTATGACCGGTTGGGCAGATGTGGGGAAGCGAATTGACAGAATCAAACTTCGATGGAGACTCTCTTAGTGAGATTAGCGAGGTTGAGGCCGAAGTTTCAAACGCAAAACCGTGTACGTCGGACGTTCGGCGCCGCTTTCCTGTGAACCTAGAAGTTTGACAATGGTGTTTGGAAAGTCAGTGGAATCACGCTTGACATTCCAAATGCTATTGTCAAACTTCTAGGCTCACAGGAAAGCGGCGCCGAACGTCCGACGTACACGGTTTCGCGTTTGAAACTTCGGCATCAACCTCTCTATTATAACAGATAATCGGTACTTTGCTGTCATTCGAGAAAGATGGGAGAGGTGGAAATTTCTAGGCAACGACAGATACCGTGAAAAATCCCTTTGACACATGGCGATTTTAAAGATTTTTCTACGTTTCTCAAAAACAGTGCTTCGATACCAGGGAAAGCTCCAGGATATCTAAGTATAAATGTTACAGTATAATAATCGGCACCGTAAATGTCAGATTAGTGGCTAAGCCAACGGAAACCGGCTTTGGCGTATCGCGGAATAATACGACAACCAAACTAAGTTGGTACCCACATTGTGGATGCTCGAGTTACCTGTTAAAGCTGCCGAAATTCTTATTTGAATTTACACCAGAGTGCCTAAATAATATTTTGAGTGATGAAATGGCTGATCGTCATTCGTCAGACAGGGATAAAAAGAAATAAAATCTAGCAAGGGCTTTCGCTCGATCTTCCAGCCCTCGAACGGGAGATTAAAGATATCATTAGAATGTCCAGTAATTTTCAATTATGCTACGATATAAAATTTAATAACAAAAACCTGAGGAGTAATTTTGTTGAATTATGACAAGCCTTTATTTAAATGAGATTTTCAAGTTTAAAAAACAATATGACACTAGATCGAGGTTAAAAATTGTCTGCCGTCGTGTGTTACGAGATATTATTAAAAATAACTTCAATTATTAATTATTATAAAAATACTTAATTTTAAAGATAGTGGCGCGTTTTCAAAAATATTGTAAATGCCAATATCCATTCGGGGTTTTCTTCCGTATATATGGATGTTAGTATGTGTGTGGAGCAGGATGTTTGTTCACCCTGTTCGAAGCTTAACTTCTGTGCTTTTTGTCGAAAATTTCTGAAATTTTGCAGAGAGATAAAGAAGGTCGTGTGTATCTCCATTAGCGTCGGACTTAATGGCGATTTTACTGGTTATTAGCATTTACAATTTTTATAAAACCCATCCCGTCCCTTAAAATTAAGCTATTTGCCATTTTATAATAGTTAAAAATATAAAAAATTTTAAAATAAAATATGATAACAGATGGCGCCACCAAATGTTTCCGGGAAAGTTAGACAACTCGTCGCTGGTTTTTCTTAATTAAGTAAAAAATATTCACGATTAATTTGAATTCTCTATATTTACGGAATTGTTTCAATTCCTGTGTGAATAAAGAAAAGTCGTGTTTCCTACATAACAGAAACAAATGTGAGATAACTTCATAAATTCAATGTTCATACAACGTATTCTGTATAATTAATTAATTTTTTAAACAATTTAATGGAAAAATTGCTTCTTAATTTTATCTTGTTTAATTAAACTAGGGAACACGCAATAAAATCAAGTGTATCTACTCGTAGTATACTTTGTTCTTCAATATCAATCATAAAATAGGACTTATAAATTTCACTTAGATTATAACTACATACAGTATATTCATCTGGATTAATTCAACTCTTGAAACTATGTGAATTAATTCGAACACGAAGCCGAATACTTTTGCAGCAGGAGGCTACTACACAACTATTTATATTATACTGCCATTAAAAATTACGTTGTAGTTTATTTTAAGTTCTAGGTTCTTATAAAATTGCATATATTTAAATTAAATAACTGAAAACAATAAAATACTTTTATAAAAAAATTCGAACTTACGTAATAAAATTTGGTGATATCGTTGGCAAGAAGAGTAACCATTTGTCCAATATTGGATTTTGCTAAAGACGAATTACTTAAGCGAATTGCCTAGAAATAAAATATTCAATACAAATAAACATTGTTTTCGAATTAAATTTTCTAAATAGTACATAAAAATTATAAATTTATTCTCGATATTTTGTCTTGTAAACAACATATATTTTTATAGTTTATGAATTAAGTATAGTAGATGGCACATATAATTGTTTATTTTAAATTATGTATAACGTTGTTGAAATCATACGAGATCTTGGAAGTATCACTTTCACTTACTACTATTGGTCGATTCGTATCAGTTGCATAATAAATAAAGTTGCCATATTAGCACTTTCACAAAAGAGACTATCACACAGTGTTGTTATCAACAGATAAAGAACTTACTTCGAGTAATAATGCGGATTGTATCAGAGTGCATAACAGTGTAATGCGAGAGAAGATAATCTGTTTTAAAACCCAACAAAAAAGATGACAAAGGCCCATACAATATGGCTGTTTGTTATCTTTGTCAAAGAATATCATTGGGCACGTAGAATATAATACGTGCCAATAGTGGAATATAATAGGTGTCAATGTTCCCGTTTGTGTAGTGCACTTATTCACGTATCAAACGTGTCGAGAAATGTATATAAACTTTTCCTAATAGGTCTGAATTATTTTAATGTTTTTTAATTGATTCTCACCTTTCTGTATATGACGGTAGATAACGCTACCTTTATCTTCATGCCTAATACTTCCGATATAATAAAATGCGACAGTCCTGTAAAGGAAAACATCATTGATAGAACACAAAATCCTGTAGCTGATAAATATCCAGTGAGATCGTTCTCTCGCGATCTATGATCAAAATAATTTACTAATAATCCTAATAAGTAGGCTTGAATTGGAGTTAAAATAGTTTCCTATAAATGAAAAATGTAATTTATTACTTATGTAAATTAATATTTTACATGAACATTTTCAAAAATTATAAGATGTAAAATGTTGAAAGATACAAAACTATTTTAATCAATGAGATACCTGAATAATTGGAAGTAGACTTAATAGTAAATATTTCCATCCTATAAATCTTAATAGGGCATTCCGCAAATTTGGATTTTTCTTCATTAATTCTTTGTCCCACTCTCTGAAAAAATTGAGATGATTTAGGTACTTCAAGATACTTTTCTAAAGTATTATTTGGTGTTTGATTCGGGAAATGTAAAACTTGGTAGAAAATAATTTGGAATTACCACAAGGAGACAAAACGAAACAAATAATAATTATGAAAACAGAAAAAAAGAAAGAAGTAACCAAAGAATTAATACAAGAAGGAAGTTATAAGTTATTGGGAAAAGACCCAAGTAGAGGCATGTCAAATCTTCTGGACCAAGAATTACAGATATTGAAAAAACAAACTATAATAACGGATGAAGAATACAAAAAAAGGAATAGAAAATAGAAAATAGTACCACCAAAATTTAACATCACAGTGAAAACACACAAAAATCCAGTTAAGTATAGACCCTTAAAAAATATATTTATCATATAATCTAGAAAACTTTTTTAAAAATAAGTTAAATGTGTTACAAACTTCTAATTATAGCCTTAAAAACGTAGATGAATTATCAAATAGATTAAAAAATGAAAATATAATGAATTAATGTCTTCAGATGTTAAAAATATGTATCTGAGTATAATTAGAAATAATAATGTTTGTTAGTAATAAAAAAATAATTATTTTCAGTATGATAAAAAGTTTTACACTCAAATTGAAGGAATACCAATGGAAACTCGCATAGGTCCAAGACTAGCAGAAACCTTCATGATAAAAATAGATGAGAAATTAAAAACATAGAAGAAATACAATTTTACAATAGGTATGTAGATGAGTGTATCATTATATTTGATAGTAGAAAAATAAATGAAGAATTAATTTTACAAAAAGCCAACTTAATAGAGAAGAATATACAATTTGATATTGAAAAAAAAAGAATAATAGTATTAATTATCTGGTTATATCTAGAGTACCTTGATATCAGAGTACAGAGACACACGAGTCATCGCCGCCATGTTCTGTCGACTGTCAACGCGTGGTCTATGGGTTTACATTAAGAAATAACGATTTTTATTAGTTTAATAAAGCATTTTATTCGTAAAAATGCAGTGGAACATTGTAATAGAAACGGATGTGAAATAAATTTAAACACAATTAAAATAAAGAAAAAAGAAAGCAATAATTGTAAACGTCAATTATTTGAACATATCTATATAAAAAGACAAAGCAATAGAATTAATAATAACCTGGGGCGTGAAATCCATCGATTATGGCAGAGCATAATTGATGGCGAAAGAATGAGCCAAAGAGTATAAATAGACGAAGGAAAGAAGCGATCGTCGTGTAAGTATAATCAATTGGAAAAATCTTTTTGTATTTTTAGAAATATAATTTTAACCTTTTTATTATTTTAATATAGTAACATGAATTTATACAATGCCATATTAATTAATAATAATTTTTCTGAGTGTGATTCACGCATATTTTGAAGTAATTAAATACAAGAAATCTAAGTTTTTAAATATTTTATTGTCGGGTCATTTTTAAATTATTGTATTTTTTTATTAAATATTTGTAAATATACATTTTTAGAACATCGTGGTAGAAAAACTGCTAAAGAGCGGTCAATTTGCTCGAAACACGTATATTGTGTACAGAAAAAACTACTACAGGTGAAAAAATATAAAATTTCTTGATTTTCTGATTAAGAGCTCCTCCTTGTGTTAATAACCAACACACCAGTGTACAGAGGAATTTTAAAACTGCAAATCTATTGCTGCGTGTTATTTGCCACGCTATATGGTAAATGCAATGTTTATTGTGCAGCAACGGACTGCACATTTTTACTGTATATAAAAGAACTGTTCTTCAACAATCATATTAATCATCTGATGCTGAAAAAATGATATAAGGGCGATCCAATATGCTCAAAATAATTTTTCTCCATTTAGCATAATAGAAAATAAGCTCCTGGTTAACGTTTTTGGACGTTTTAACGTTTGATTTTTCGGAACTGATTACGGACGTTAAAAGAGTTAGTAGTTACCACATTAAATGAAAACTTACTTTTGCAAAATATTCCCAAGATATTCTGAAGAGTGATATCTTGAAGTTTCATACAAATCGTCTTCTTGCAGCCATCTTTTCTTCCCTTTTATTAACAATGGAAAAAGCCAACTGAAAGACATCGATTATTTATTAATAAGGTATGCGGTTACTATTACGAAAATCGTTAATAGTAGTATAATAGCTTTATAGTTATAGTGTAACTCGAACTAAGTTCGTAATAAGAACAATAAATGTAGCAGCTGTTGATATTACGTATATGGGGTAAGTCGGGGTAACATAGAAGAAAAATCGTTGGGCCCCGATTTTTCTTTATGTTACCCCGACTTACCCCATATACGTAATATCAACAGCCCACGTTGGTAACTCTGAGGCAATAACTGCTCCTTTACATGAAAAAACACATTGCAAGGGTGAATCACACCCTTGGGGCAAGTTGGAATCTATATAAGAGCTAATAGCGCTAATAAGGCTATTAGCTCTTCGAGGCCCTGTAACTTTTAGGCGTCCAAGGCCCAACGTAAATAATGTAATTGTTAAATAAGGAACAAAACGTAAAAATATAAAGTAATACCAATTTATAAATTTCTCGTTAAAAAATAATTTAACGTGGCCACTGACCAGCATAAATTCATAGAATATATACAGGGTGTCCCGTAAGTTTGTAAATAGTTTAAAAATTCATAAAAGTTGAAAGAATTGGTATATTTGAATGCGGTTTGCGTAAAAAGTTATTCTCACAAAGGGGAATTGTTAGAGAAAAAGAAAATAGTTCAAATTTTTGTCGATAGAGGGCGCTGAACGGAAGAAAATCACTCGGAATTGTGCAAATCCGAGTCTTATAAAATGGAGTGTGTACGATTAACAGCTCATTTCTGAATTTTTCCTGTTACCGGCGCTGACATACGTTACCGTTTTCATTATGATGTTGACGTTGGTGGATAAAGCACTATTTGTGAAGTTGTTTTATCTCAGCCACGAATCTCCGGCTGAAACTTTACAAAGGTTTAGGTCACAGAAGAGAATGAAAAAAAAGTTCGTATCCAATCACTCTGCCGGATTGGTTTCCATTTGCGAAGCCACGTCAGAGGTACGGACCTCTGATAAACGTGGTACACCACTGCACGGGCGATTACACAAACTTCCCGTTTCTTCGAAACGTCATACTAGGGAAACCAATCCGACAGGAGTGATTAGACCCGAACCATTCTTCATTCTCCTCTGTGTACTAAACCTTCGTAAAGTTTCAGCCGGAGATTCGTGGCTGAGATAAAACAACTTCACAAATAGTGCTTTATCTACCAACGTCAACATCGTAATGAACACCGTATGTCAGCACCAGTAACAGGAAAATTCAAAAATGAGCTGTTAATCGTACGCCCTCCATTTTATAAGGCTCGGATTTGCACAGCTCCAGTGATTTTCTTGCGTTCAGCGTCCTCTATCGACAAAAACTTGAACTATTTTCTTTTTCTCTACCCAAAACAACCCCTCTTTGTGAGAATAACTTTTACGCAAACCGTATTCAAATATACCGATTCTTTCAACTTTTATGAATGTTTGAACTATTTACAAACTTATGGGACACCCTGTACCTAACAAAATTTTCTTGTAAGGACTAAGATTTTCAAATTGTAAAACTGGTAAAACACATTTTGGTTAAAATCTATTTTATGGTGGGATTTTCAGATTTTTTAAATAAGGAAAGATACGTCAGTATGACCTCCTTTGGCTAAAGCTGCTTTACAGAAATAACAAAGTACAAGTGATAATGTTTTAAAAAGCTTGTATTTTTATTATTTAAAAATTATTTTAAAAAATAGTCCGAAAAGCCAAAGGCTTCCATTACGTAACTGCTCTGTCCAGGGGAGAATCTAACTACGTTCGAAATGTTAACTCTATAGTCTACACTGTAGACTCTACAGTGTTGTATGCAAACACCTCTCTTGTACACTAAAATATTTGCTAGCCGTAAAAATATCCCTGATGTTTACAGAAAATAAGCAACGACAATTAAATATAATGTGTATTGTGTATTGAGGTGTTATTTATTTTCTTTTTTATTGAAACAGATAAACCTTCCATAAATTTAAATAATAGTTTATGTTTTTGTTCGATAAATTCTTAGCACCTAATAAGACTTTTTAATCGAAAATATTAGTTTTCCCTTACGTAATATTTGTCAGTATTTAAATTTATCTTACAAAACGATCTTAAAAATTTGCTGTATAATAAGACATTTCAGTTGTCCTTAATACTTTTTCAACCAGAAATTTTTTTTATTTACTATACGACATTATAAGTACAGTACATCTACACGTGGAAATTACAAGAAAAATTATAATTAATAATAAATTGTAATCACTTTATAATATATTATAATAATTATATAACCTTCGAGTTTCTATATATATATACATACTTCTAATTTAGATAATGTCGTATTGTACTGTACATCGTATCGGAGAGACGAACTGTCCATTGGAAAAAGACTTACGAATTTAGTAAAAGATCATGTTATGAGTGTCCACGTACTGTACAGTACAGTACATACAATAGAAATCTCTTAACCTTCCTATCAGGTATTTGTCATTTGTATTTCATCAATATTAGTTCGAATAAAAAATATTGTCGTTGTTATTTATTTATATATTATTTAATTAGTTTATATTTTCAAGTTTGGAACTTTATCTCTACAATTTGTATTTCGAAATAAACATTAAGTAGGTGTTTTTTTCCTTCTGTTTTGTAACTGTGTATAAATTTGCAGATCATATTCAATATAACGCATTAAAAATGTTGGATGCTTTTATAGAAATTTATATTCCTACTATACACTCGTACAATATTAAATATTTGTGTTGTAAGTTATATACTCTTATATTTACTGTTACATACAAGAACAAAGTTTGTTTTATACTACAGTTCAATAACTTTTAATTAAAGGTTAATTGTAAATATCTATTTTAAGTGCAAAAATATTTTTGTGTTTACACAGGGTTGCCCAAACATAAGGTAACCATATTAATTTACGTGTTTGAATTACACATTAAAAAAAGAGTAAATTAAGCTTAAAAATCGTGGTGTATTAAAGAGAATGGACCTTAATTTTGAAAAAGTTGTAAATAATATATTAAAATATTCAGCCAGTCCTTACTTTGCTGTAATATAAATTGTAATATAATATTGAAGGAAAGTGAGGACTCGCTGTAAATTTTATAAATACAAGACTGACATCATACAGTCTTTGTGTTGCAAATATTGTTTAAAAGATTCACATTTATGAGAGACTTGGAGCAGTTCTTAGTAAAAATGTTTCCATTCTTGTGGACTAAAATTCATATTTTGCTATTTTCGTCATCGTATGAGGAACATTCAGTGACCTTAGAAGTTACATATACAAACATGTTTATTCACTTATCTTTCCAACGTCGTCACTTCATATAAGATATTATATAACGTATAAAAACTACATTTACTCATTACGACAAAACCTGATTATTCTTAACAAATATAAAATATAATTACGACTATACAAAGTTGAAGACTTTGTCTTGTCTTTAATCCGCCGTTCGCACCATCAGCAATCCTTTTAAATTTCACAAACTCCTGGAGGCGACCTTTCCTTAGAGGCTTCAATCTCCGTAAAAGAATGTAATGGATTGCTGATGGTGCGAACGGCGGATTAAAGACAAGACAAAGTCTTCAACTTTGTATAGTCGTAATTATATTTTATATTTGTTAAATGTAAATAAACGCCGGCCATGTTACGTATTTAATTTTTTTACTGATTATTCTTGTAATTCTAGCTCCTTTTTGAGTCGTTGTTTACTTTAAATCTTAATCAGCGCAACTTGGCATATATACTTTGAACTCAAAGCTTTTGTTTATGTTAGAGCGTTAAATAAATCATTTTTCGTGACTAATAATATGCCAAATGCATTTATTTGCATTTCGAATATCGCGAAAACCATTTTCTCATTTTTTTTCTGACCTAACCTAACTTTTTAATATTTCTTTTATTACCCGTCCATTTATTAGAAATTAATACTAATTAGTGAAGAAATTTACAATAAATTAAGATAGAAGTTAGTTAATCCGACACCTACGGTACCAAAATAGTGCCGCATTGTGAAAAATTAAGAAAATTCCTTATTATCCGGTGCCGGATTAACAAACTTCTGTATTTTAGTAAATGCGGACTTAAATTAATTACTTTAAAGTACTTTTCTTATTTATGATGATAGGGTTAAAATATGAGTTCATTTACGTCATGACACAATTTAGGTTTTATAAATTTTCTGTATATCGAATGGCTTTGAATCTCTTAAACTTATCTGACGTAGATTAATTCGTAAGTTTTATCATCAAAATTTACGTGTAGAATAATATAAAAACATATTTACCAGAAAAACAACCGCGAGAAAACACCCGCCGAATCGTACGGATTCGTTTTCTGTCTTCCATTCGTCGTTGGCTTCATCTGTTCTATCAGCCACGATGACTTTACATACGAACTGAATCTAAAGCATTACTCATCAAATATAAAATCTTTGCACATAGCCAAATCGTAGACGTATAATCCAATATTTATGTCAATAATTTTAGTGAAAAATCCCTAACGAGATATAAACACTACAGGGAAATTAAAGTTCAATGTGTAAATGTTTTATTCATCGTAAATAAAAAAATATCCAGTACATACGATATCTGATAGCAACACTTAAAAAATAATTTGTTTATTGACGTTGCATTAAAAGAACACGTAAACAAATTTTTAAAAATTAACTAAGATTGTTTAATTATACTTAACTTGATTATTATAATAGTAATTGACAAATGTCCGAAATTTCTATTAATGCACCGACAGTCAAAAGCCCATGCCCTGTCAAGCGAATATTTACAAAACTGCACGGCTACCTTCGGCATTGGTTCGATCAAATTCAACAGGCAAATCACCCGTGGTTGCCCTCGGGGTCTGTCTTCGGCCCCATTCTTTGAAATCTTATTTTTAATGATTTCCTAAATACAAACCTAGGTGATGAATGGGTTGTAGCGTACGCGGACGACGCTATGATTCTAGTATGTGCTTGATTCGGAGCAGAAAGAGAAGAAAAGGCAACCAACATCCTAGCTACGGTAGTGCAGTGGGGTATAAACAACAAGTTGGATTTTACCCCAAAAAAGAGTAAAGGTAGTATCTTTACAAAACCAGAGGCTCCACACCTATACAGGACACCTGCATTTTGAATAAAATGGATATCGATTGTTACTGTTTACTTATTCTTTTATTGCAAATTGTTTATCATCATCACCTTATATATTACTGTTGTTTTATTGTTTAAATATTTATTTTCGTATACTTTAATTGATCTAATTATTGTTCACTAATTCGGGGGGACCCGAAAGTGGCCTTGCCCTGGCAATATAGCATCTCTTGACGTGTATTTTTTAATGTCAATAAATATTATGCTGCAGCATCTTGGTGCAAAAAGTGCCCGTAAAAAATGTCAGGCAAGTGACTGGTTAAAATTAAAAAGTAATTATATAATGTTAACATTTGGCAATTAGCGATGTCTACAAATACAGTAAGTTTCTGTAAAATTTCTTTAATGTAAAATTCTCCTTTATTTACACTTCGTCTTATTTATATATATAAATGAAGATGTTTGTTTGTTCGCTACGCACTCCTAGGCCGTTCGACCAATTGATACGAAACTCCAGTTACGTATACATACTTCTAATTTAGATAATGTCGTACTTGTACAGTACATCGTATCGGAGAGACAAACTGTCAATTGGAAAAAGATTTGCAGAATACGTCTTAAGGATTTTTTGGGCGGAACTTCAGACCAATTATAAATCTTCCTTGCGCGAACAGCTTTCACCTAAATCAGTTTTTATCGGATGAGAATGAAGCTTACATTTACATCCGCCGATATCCGTCCCACTCGTTTGCGGCCGGGAGTTCACCATCTGGCAAGTGGTCTCTCACCGGACCACACGTGGATCCGATTAGCCAGGTCGGCGCTTCTTTTGTTCTCTCTCTGTTTACGGGCCAATCCTTTACACTGGCAAAGAAAACTGAAAATTCTGTTAATATGGACCAATTTTATACAATCTTTCGGAATGAATTTTCCTTCCAAAATGTACCCGAATCTATGTTATCAATTTTCATCTATATTGCAGGCTATATAGTGAAAAAAGAATTAATGAAAAACAAATGTATCACTCAGAATTGGCTCGAATAAAATAAAGAGGCAGCAGTTCAATTTCCTAACGAATTAATTATTTGATAGAGAAAAATTAACTTCATCAACTGTGCTAATATTGCAATCGTTGCTTCATGGTTTGCATTGCAAATAATCTTTTATATATAAACTAAGTGATGAGCCAGGCGTTGTCGGGCAAAAAATAACAACAAACATTAAGAATATTAGATTATTTCGTACTTATAACCCTTCTATTATATTATATTATAGTATTTGATTTTCATAACTGCCAATCTTATCTTACTTAAGGCTTTAAAATACCAAGTTCCTAATGTCACTCATTTTAAAAATTCTTTAAATTGTGAACAATAGAGGAATAAATAATTAATAAAATGTATTAGATTGGTCACTCGGTGTAGTAAACCCTTACGGTTTACTACACCGATTTTTTATAACCTTCGCGGTTATAAAAAATCAAATAATATAATATAATAAATATTAAATCGGAAATCATATAAAATGTTTGGTTGTTTAGCCTACCATTGTCACGTTTATCGCGATACTCAAACGACACGAAATGGCACAGTTTCATTGGTCAAGTAGACACCAATTGAAAATGTGGTAATTTAAATTTTTTCAGATAACATAATTTTTTCTCTACTTCTAAGAAACTATTCAATTCACAGCCGAATATCAAACGGTCATCTGACAACAAATTAAATTTCACGAAAAACACACCAAATGTTTAAACTCGGCACCCTCGAAAACCACTTAAATCAAGTTTTGTGCAGGCCGGTAACCATGTATTGTGGATTTTCCAATTCCAATGCTATCATGTCCCTGGTCCGAAAGAAAGAAGAAACAGTTGCGGAAGCGGGTAGAAATAATTTGAGCAAAAGTAGTCGTTGTCCTCCTCCCGGAAGATAGGACGGTCAACCACTACTAATTAATACTAGTCTACTATTAATATTTGAAAAGTGATCCGTGTTAGACCGGTTGTGACGGCTCTCCGCACGTCATCGAGTTGCGGAAATCCGAATGCTTAATGTCCGAAAGACATGGTATAACTTGTTTAAATAAAAAAGTGTTGTAAAACTGTGAGAATAATTGCTTTTATGTTATACCTACGCAAAACACCTTATATCACTGAATTTATTAACCGTAACGAACGTTTTCAACCTTTAAATCAACGTTTTTTTTCTATTTTATTATTTTGTTATTTTAAATTGTATACATATATATATATTACTGTAGTTTATTCTTTGGATTCGAATAGTGTGTTCTTAAATGTGTTCTTAACTGTTCAAAAAAAAGAAGAAAAAAAAACAGTTATCAATATTCCATTATTTTTAAAATCCCGAAGATCGCCAGTAGAACAGTATAAAAACGTTGGTTACGGTTAATAAATAATTCTCAGTGAGATAAGGTGTTTTTGCGTAGATTAAGAAGCATCTAGCTGGGTATTAACTAAATATTTTATGTTATAATAAAGTGTTTATATTTTTGCAACAAATTGTATAAACTATGTAGGAAGTATATTCTCGTATATAGAAAAATTATTTGACTTCAATATGAAAAAATTGTATACCTATAAATTTGACTATTGATTTGAAACGGATGTCACATTACTATGATTCAAATGTTTCGCCCCCCTCGAACAAGGTTACATAGAGCAATGTTTCGAACCGGTGTGTCGTCACAAGGTGAAACGTGTGACGTGAACTTTTACATATTCTATTAATTTCAAGTTTTGTTTATATATTTTTATCACAGTTGCTGTGTTTCTTATGCTTGTATTTCATTCTCTGCCGCAGCACTGATGAAATAAGATGATGTTAAAGCAATAAACACATATGTCGTCCCAGTACTCACTTATTCTTTTGGCGTTATACACTGGACTCGCACAGATTTTCAGCAACTCCAAATAAAAACATGAACAACACTTACTAAGCATAAACAACATCATCCTAAATCCGCCATAGAAAGATTAATTCTTCCACGTAAAGATGGCCTGATCGACATACCGTAGTTAACTTCCACTACAAACAAATACAGACACTGCGAGAGTTTTTCTACAAGAAACAAGAAACATCACAGTTACATAAAGCAGTAACTCTAGCAGACTCAAATAATACACCATTAAACTTACACTTACAACATATAGACACGACACAACATATAAATAGCATAGACACCATTAAGCAATCGTGAGTGAGAAAGGCACTCCATGGTTGACATCCCTATGACCTGGCCCAGGATTTCGTTGACAAAACTGCGTCAGACAGCTGGTTAGCTCGGGGATGTCTCTTTGGGGAGACGGAAAGATTTATGATTGCCATACAGGATCAGGTCATAAATACTAAAAACTACAGAAAACACATACTCGAAGACACAACACTCACAACAGCACATGCAGAAAATGTCACATCATGCCAGAAACCATACAACACATCACTTCTGGTTGCAAGCTCTTGGCACAGACAGATTATTTACACAAGTGGCAAATATAATACACCAAGAGCTTGCAAAGAAACACAAATTATTAGACATCCACGAACATACTACAAATACATTCAACAGACAGTATTGGAAAACAACACGCACAAAGATGTACTGCAACAGAGCCATAATCACAGGTAAAACAATTTAACACAACAGACCAGACATCACAATTATTGACAAACACAATAAAATGACATACATTATAGACATATCCATTCAAAACACTCACAATGTACAAAACACACGCACTGAAAAAATCAGCAAGTACGCAGAATTCGCCCAGGCAGTAAGGCATCTGTGGAGGATGGATGGGTGCTTATTGTACCTGTCGTTCTCTCCTCTACAGGTGTCATACCACACACACTAAACGAAAGCTTGGGAACATTATAATTGAATAGAAATACATACATCACAATACAGAAGGCCACTATATTGAATACATGCCATATTTTTAGGAAATTCACGAATCATACACACTGACACACTTTAATTTTTGTCTTGTTTTGAAGTTACTGTGGTCTGATATAGTACACAGCCATCGGTGTTAACCGAGTATAACTCAAAACCCAATGTAATAATAATAGGTTTATGGCATTACGAAATTCTACTAATAGTATCATATCATATGTTTTTGAGGGGAATAACATTTTGGTGTGCTGTGTCGAGTTATGTCGAGTTATAGCTGTGTCGCGAGTAAAAAATGGTTGCCGAACACTGAGATAGAGAATTGACACGACTATTGCTAACAGGAAAAGTATGACAAAACAACTACTAAAAAATTAAGAACATTGTGACAAAAAGTTCCATCCCAGCGTTTGGAAGACGTCACAAAAAATACAGTAGAGAGTCGTTAATCGGAACCCCGGTAATCGGAACGATTTTCAGTCGGACCGTGTCGTGCTGAATCGAACGTTTTTGATACTGGATTTACTTCTAAAGTATAATTTTCATGTTTTCATATTCTTCAATTTATTTATTTTGTTTGTACAAAATGAAAAAATAATTTTTAACGATACGATAACCTCGATTATTATTATAAAAATTTTTGTTAGGCTTAAAATCGACGAAAATTCAACACGAAGCGACACGCAACGGAGAAAAATTTGAACATCGCACAGGTTAATGTATTTTTTCGTACATAATCGGTAATCGGAACAAATCACTAATCTGAACAATCCCAGTCCCCAATTGATTCCGATTAACGTCTCTCTACTGTAATCCTGGTTAGAATTAGTTTCGTTTATTTAGTTACGGCAACGCGACACGTGAGTGATCTGTTGGGGAGAATGCATCTCAGGAAAACTGACTTTTCCTGGGAAGCTGGACCCTATTTAGGTGAAGAAAACCCGGTAAAGTCCACGTTGCCAGCCGGGCCATGCCTATACCCACGACTAACTAACTACCAGATTTCGTTGGTTGTATACACTCGGCTACTGGAGGGCACTTATTACAATTAAGAAAGTACTGTACCTTTCAGAAATGAAAAAACCCTAGTCATTAGATTGTGAAAATTAAATACCTGTAAGATTTTTCACAATGTTACACTTTTCATTGCATGCAAGTGCTATATGCTATCTGTCTTAGTAATGATTTAGCCGTATATTTCGCGCTATATCATTGTCGCAGTAATTAACTGAATACAGTGGAACCTCGCTTAACGAGCATAATTCGTTCCAGAGTCTTACTCGTAATGCAAAACACTCGTTAAGCGAAACATTTTTTTTCATAGAAGTTAATGTGAAATGCGATAATGCGTTCCACGCCTAAAAATTCCCAAATGTTCTATGTATAACGTTTACTAATAAAAAAAAACTGGTACAATATGCACTGTTAAGGAACGTGAATCGTCATCATCTTTTCTTCTAGCATGGAATGAATCATCCTGGAATGAAAATTCGATTTGCAGAAACAAAAACATTCACAGCTAATATGTTTGATAAACACTCCAAACGATATGCCAAATTCTTGGGTTATGTAAAGGCTATAATTAAATATTAGAAATTAATTAATTTGACTAGAGGTAGGCAGTTATGTTTCCATGTCGTATTAAATATAATAATTATAAATAGTTAATTTTTAATTCAGACATTCCTAAAATTTAATTTGGAATCGGTCATTAAATTTAATGACCCAAGAATTTGGCATATCGTTCGGCGTGTTTATTATATAACGGGCTATGGTTGTTGATGTTTATAATATGTGTGAACACAAGTTTGGAAAAATATGTGATTACAAGCGACAGTAAGATGCTAGCGGAACGAGTGCCAAACACAGACTGATGGAGCATGTCGCATGCGCGCAATTCGGGACTTTCTCCTCTCCTCATCACTCGTTATGCAAAACATCGCTCGTTAAGCGAGGCAAATTTTTGCAATTTGTTTTGTTCGTTATGCGAAATACTCGTTGTATGAGGTGCTCGTTAAGCGTGGTTCCACTGTATCTATATTATAATGGCATATCCTTATTTATAAGAGTAATATTTACTTTATTATTTTGTTACATTTTTTGCCAATGGATGGCGAGGTACCACGTGTAAACCAGTAAATTGATTGGAGACAGAAATTAATTGATATACAGAAATCCAATAGATGCTTTGGAGTGCGATGTACAGTATGATTTAAGTTAGCGACATTTAAACATAATTACCAAGTTTCGTAGCAATTGGTCGAACGGCCTAGGAATGTGTAGCGAGCAAACAAACAAACTCACAAACATTCTGAAATATATAGATGAAGTTTGTTTGATTGTTCGCTATACATTCTTAGGCCGTTCGACCATTTGTTATACAACGCAGCAGTTTCGTTTATAAATCTCTAGCTTAGATAACGTCGGACATCCCAACCGAAAATATCTATTGAATTTCTGTATTTCAATTAATTTTTATCTACATTCAATTTTCTGATTTACACGTAGCGCTATCTATTGGCAGAAAATATAACAAAATCATAAACTAAATATAATTCTTACAAAAAATGATATAATTTTTAAAAATGCATATAGTACATTTATTTAATTATTGAGACGGGTAGCATATAGCACTCGGATGTTTTTCATTTCTAAACGGTACTTTCTTAATAAATGTCTCTAGTAGCCAACTGGATAAAACCACATTTACGAATATTATAACATTTCATCTGACTTCCCTTACCTCTCTCTCGATTGGTCTCTGTTCTGTCTCCAGATGAAAACTGAGATCGGTTCGGGAGGCGAGAAAGCCCGGGATGATTTATCCGACGCCATCCTTCGACTCTGAGCGGGATTGTTGATGGAACCGAGATACCTGCGCTCGCATTTCTCTTTTATGATGTTTTAGAACGATAACAAATTTGTTTGTCAAACCTCCTTTTTCGACCGAGCTTACTTCCAACTATTGTATCTCCTATTGTATCTCTTGCGTTTGTGTCGAAGTTCGGAGTCGCCGACTATTGTTAACTTAGCACCTTTCGGAATCGTGTTCGAGACTCGCTTGTTTATCTTCGCATCGCGTTCGGTGTTATTACAAAATTTTATAAACTTTTTCAGGTTTAAAGTCAATCTGAAGCCTCACAATAGTGTAATAAATGTTTTGTATTATATAGTGCAAAATGTTTTATATTATACTAGCAGATAGGCCCGGCGTTGCTCGGACAAAAGTAACGATAGCGAAGATTAAGATTATTACGTTATAGTCAAAAAAGAAAAAGAGTAATTTCATCAACAAACTAAATATTTCTAAAGAAAGGTCGAATTTGAAAATCGAATATTCTGATATTGTTCGATTTTCCCGACGTGTTCTGATTATATCGTTCGATTTTCATCGAATGTACTAAAGAAGAAAAGTCGAGAAAAACCGAACTTAAAAACCGAAAATCGAATATGTTCTAACACAGGGGTGAGCAACCTTTTTAATCAAAGGGCCAATTTAAATTTTAAAATTTTTTGGCGGGCCGCACGTAAAGTAACACTTATTAATGATTTACAAAAACTTTATTTATAATAAACATTAGAATAAAAAAATATAAAATTTAAAAAAAAGTAAAGCTTTCATATACAAATTTTAATGCAAAATAAAAACAAACAAGAAAAGAACAGAAAAACGAATTTACTTGAAATTTTTAATGAGAAATTTGGCCTGTTTTTTCGATACGAGCCGATCAATATCAGCCGGAATCGATGAGGTAGCTACACGTACGCAGCTTTCTAATCGCGCATCACTCAGTCTCGATCGGTGGTCATTTTTGATTAATTTCGTGGTTGAAAATAATTGTTCGCAAACATACGTACTTCCGAACAGAGACATCATTTGCTTCGCATTTTTCGTCAAAAGCGGAAATTTCTCGGGGCTCACGTAAGATTTATAAAAATTTTCGATGTTTACCGAGAAAAATACATTTTTTAAATCGGTATTATTCTGCGTGTCGATCACTTCCATTTGAAAGTCTTCGGGAACCGTATCCACATCGATATTAAATGGCGAGGAAAACATTTTCGTGGAAACCGCTGTCTTCTCAGCTTCGAACATTTGGAATCGTAATTGAAATTCGTTGATTAAAATGTCTATATATTGTGCGTATTTTTGAGAAGTAGTAACGTTTTCTTTTTCTAAATGTGGAAAGTGAGACACATTATTCTGCAAAAGATGCTGTTTCCACAATTTTAATTTGCGCTCAAAGCACTGAATTTTATCATATAAATTGTGAATAAACTGTCCTTTGCCTCGAAGTTCCACATTAAAATCATTGAGATGCTGAGTCGTGTCGATAAGAAACCCAAAATCGCACATCCATTCTTTATTACCAAAATGAGGAAAGGAACCACCCTTCATATCCAAGAAAAATTGTATTTCGCTTTTTAAGTTGTATACTCTTTTTAGCATTGCACCTCTACTAAGCCAACGTACTTCGGTATTAAAAACAACGTCGCCATGTTCAGTTTCTAAATCTTTCGGGAATTCTTTAAATTCACGGAGATTTAACGCGCGCGACTTTATAAAATTGATTAGTTTAATTATTGGTACTGTGACATTTGGCAAACAATCTTTTCGCGCACAATTTTTCCTGGTGAATTATACAGTGGTTAACGAATATTTCCCTTCCTGCGACTTTCTTAATGTCTCGAAATAGCCTTCCCGATACTCCTACCTCCGTGCTCGACATTGCTCGTGCTTCATCTGTCGATATACCAATAATCTTTTCTAATAAAATTGAAAAATTTTCCACCACAGACTTTAGTTCGTCGTACAGGTCTTTGCCGGTTGTAGTCCCTCGCATTGGAATCGGTGAACGCAATTCTTCGGTAATATTAAATTTGGTGTCAATACCACGTAAAAATATAGCCAGTTGTGCCGTATCGCTAATATCGCGACTCTCGTCGAGTGCCAAAGAACACTATTCGAATTTTGCAATGCGTTCACGAAGCGTCGTTGCTATGTTCTCGGACGAGTCTTCAATTCCCCTCGCAATGCTGAATCTTGATAAACTAATGTTTGAAATAATATTTATTTTATCGGGAAATGCTATTTCTGCAACAGCAGTCAGACATTCTTTTATCATCTCTCCATCCGCAAAGGGTTTCATTTTTTTTGCCAGTATTTGACTGACAACGAAACTAGCCTTTACTGCCGTATTTGATAAAATAGCTTGATTTTTAAAAATAGCCTGTTGGTTTTCCAAGTTTTTCTCTATTTGATTAAACTTATCTATCCGGATTTGTCCTGTTAAGTTTTTATATTTTTGTTCATGTTTTGTTTCGTAATGCCTTTTTATGCTATATTCTTTTAATGTCGACACAGTCTCTGAGCGTATTAAGCACACAGCTTTATCTTTGACGAAAGTGAAAAAATAATCAAATTTCCACTTTTCTTGGAAATGCCTGCGCTCATCCGCAACCTTCCGTTTTTTTGTTTGCTTTTCCGACACGCTATTATGGATTAAAATTTTGAAAGTTAAAAAAATTTGTAGGAAAACTTAATTTTGAATAAAAAAAAACTCTAATATTACCTTTTTGACAATAATATTGCACTCGCGCCTTTCAAGAAACACAAGAATTGCTAAAATTGCTAGTTAACAGCTTACCAGTCTGACTGATTGTGTGACAGAAGCAAACACAAACAAGCACAGACGCAGCACGTTCGTATTGCATGTTTAAACAAGTCGCCGACAAGTGTGTATCTCGTGACAAAAAATCGCGCAGACGCGGCGCGTTCGTATTGCATGTTTGGACAAGTCGCCGACAAGTGAGTAACTCGTCACAAAAAATTGTTTCGGTTTAGTATGTACTACCATTTTATTATAATTAATTTTATAACAATATATCGATGGGAGAAAGTCGATAAAATAAATTCAATTTTAGAAATGCTTGGCGGGCCGCATAAACATGTTTAACGGGCCGCAAGCGGCTCGCGGGCCGCGTGTTGCTCATCCCTGTTCTAACATATTACTTTTTTTTTTTTTTTTTCCTCCAGCGCCCGTAAATCTTGCACGTCGCTTTCTCTTGTTCTCCATTGTTACTTAACACTTCCATTGTTGATGGAAGTGTTAAGCCTTAATCCTGTCCCTCTCCCCGTGGAGAGGAATTTCGAAAAATCCCTTCTTACTGAGCGTTCTCGTGACGTACCCTAACTATGTTCCAAATTTCATCTTTCAACTCCTAACCGTTTGGGTTCTGCGCTGATTATTATTATTATTATTATTATCAACTCGTCTCGATTATATATATAGATAGTGCATTAGTGCAATATTAAAAAGCCATGTTTATTTTCATGTTATATCGAGTTATCGATTTTATTTATTTTGAAATGCCTATCTGAGCCTATGTATATGTCTTGTAAGTAATAACTCATTGTCATACCAACATATTAAGTAATTGTTTTTCTAGTAAATTGTAAAGTAATTTCTAATATTAATAAAAGTGTTTATTTCAAATGTGGAGTATTATATTATATTTTACTTTTTTTAACTACAGTATATTAAAGAAATATAAATACTTAACCTGTCTTGTATTATTATACAGTGTAAACTGGAAGAAAAAGTAAAATCTTAGTCTATATTAATGTGTGAAGTTTAAGCGAAAGGCGAAATATGTTGGTAATATAAATACGATACGAGATATTCTTGTATAAGTAAGTTTTCTAGGATATTTAATGTTAAGGTGCGACTATTCAGACGCGAATTTAGTTGAGAGCGATATAGTTCTCGCAAAGGAAAACGTGCACAAGCGAGAAGCGAGAAATCTCGCTAGTCTGGGCGAATTTCTGGTTCTCGCACATATCTGACAAGGTTTCATATTAATCGCGTCTCGCCTCTTCTCGCCACATATTCTCGCTCGCTCGCGTCTGCGTAGTCGCACCTTAAGCGCTGGTCACATTATGCGATTTCCAGCCGCGCGGGCGAACGCGACTGCAACAAGCGCGAGTCGCACGCGTCTTCTCGTGGTCACACATTGTTCGTTGCAGTTGCAACTCGAAGCACGTGACCCTATAATAAACCAATAAAATTACAGTAGCTTATTTTTTCTACTTTCGTGAGTTCACCGACATTTTACGTTCTACTTCGGAGTATTTACGGAATTTTAGCTACTTTTCTTATTAAAATAGCAAGCAGTTCCTTTTCTGGAATGAATAAAAGAAAAAAGGCTCTAATTTTCTTAGAGCTGGCGAGAATATACGAAGAGAAAAATAAGAAAAAACGTTCGTGCTGAGTTAAAACTTGGCGAAATGAAAATCAACCGGCTAAACAATCGTGCTTTCACCAGCTGATGAATGAATTAAGGCTTTCGGATGCCGAAGGTTATAGGGGATATATCCGTATGAATACCAATACTTATATATAATTTAGGCAAAACGTTTTGTAGTTTCGCATATCAATTTAGAGTGGAGCATAATTCGATATCAGTCATTATCCCAGAAGTTTTAGATGCTATTTATCAATCTTATAAAAGTGAATATTTGAGGGTTGAAGTGGTTTAGAGGAAAGCTTGAATGATTTAATTCATTAATAATCGATATATTTTTTCTTTTATATAAGCATTTATTTTATTCAATTATACAGTCAAACCTGTTTTTATGCGCTCTTTTTATGTGCGATTTTTATTTGTGCGATTTTTTTAATGCGAATTTTTAATTTGTGCGGTATAGTTGGCGACTAGTCTCGTGCGATTCGTCATGTCTTACGTTGACTTATTATAGCTAAATAAACTTATTATAGCATAAATGCACTTATTATAGTAATATTATTGCACGAATATGCGAAAAATGAAATAATTTACTTTTTAAGTCAACAAAACACCACCTGGACAAAAATATGTAAAACAGACGATAGACCAGACGATGCAGTCAAGTGCTGACATCTGTTGTCAATAAATTCTATTTCGTACGGTTTTGAGTTATTTTCTATGTGAGACTTTTTTTTATGCGGTCCCTGTTGACCGCATAAAAAAATATTTTTTAATTGTGTTGCGAAAACTATTATTTACAGCCATTCGTGAAGTTTTGTGAGATTTTTTTATGCGTTTTTTTTAATGCGGTCCCTATCCCCGCATAAAAACAGGTTTGACTGTATATTATTAAAAGTAATCAAACTTTTTAAAATAAATCTAACAATAACTTTTATAAATTCAGATTTGATTTGTATCAAATATAGCATTTAAATGTACTGAAACTGAGTTAATACAAATGTTATGATCGAGATATGTTGACAAATATACAACACAAAGTATGACGTGACACAAAGACGTTTTCTGATTGGATGCGCGTTTGCAACCGTCGCCAGTAGAACAAACTTTTTGTTTGTAGTTGCGGTTGCAGTCGCGCAGGTTTTCGAGGGGGGATTACTAGTTAACGGGAACAGCCGTCGCGGTTGCAGTCGCCTGCGCGGCTGGAAATCGCATAGTGTGACCAGGGCTTTACTGAACTCGGGCTTAGGTAGTACAGGTACTTCTCACTTTACGACCGAGTTCCGTTCCGACGACTACGTCGTTAAGCGAATTGGTCGATAAGCGAGAAATTCGCGCCGGAGATATAGGATCGTTGTAAAATTATACAAATTGTGCAACAAACTTCAAATTTATTCATAAAAAGACTATTATAGTACGCTATTAGCCTATTATAGTACTATAAGACTATTATAGTACGCTTAGTGCGCATGTCACCGTGCGCCACTCACTGACCGACACTCAAGCTGAGAAAGGGGATTCCCGAATTGCGGGTCGAAACTCGATTGGTCGTAAGTGCGAGTGGTCGGTAAGCAGATAGGTCGTAAAGTGAGGCGTACCTGTATATATACTCTGTGTTTCCGATCACGTTAAAAATTAAAAAGAAGTATTTCTTATAAAAATGTATTATTATTATTTCGTAATGATTTGAGTAACACAACATTTTAACAGGAGATAATTAAATTAATCGTAAAAATTATAAACGATGGTATCTTAAATTTAACTATTCCGAGTTGGCAACATCAGCGTGCCACCCGACGGTAGTAAACGGCATTACCGGGTTTTTGGTTTGGCGTTCGGTCATGTATTAAAAATCAAATGTTTATCAAGAAAAGCAGTTTAACTCATTATTTTTCGACCAGAATGACGTTAACGGCGACAAATGTTGTAATACCGACGTATTATGTTGTGTTTTTAACGGTAAGCCATTTATTTACAATGAAAATACCGACCCTAGAATTAGTCTTAACACATTTCCATATTTTTGTTGTTATTTTACATCAGAAAAACTTAAATAAATCACTAAATATAAAAATACGCCAGGCACAACGTCACTTTTCTCCATTTTCGTCACAAAAATCAATTGACACGTCATCACAAACTTCCATTTGAACATTGAAATCTGTTTTGACGAAATTCACTTGAATTTCCCTCCCAAATTAATCAGTTTCGATAAAATTCTTTAATTATATGAATTAAGTCTATTAATTCAACTGTATCTATTTATTGTGTCGATAATTTTCTTCAAAATGTACCTCTGATGCATTTTTACACTGACACACCTTTACACATGTACAGAATGGTGATTTATTCATTTATTTAAAGTCAGATGTGGCTGGAATGTAAGTTTTTGTAAAATTGAGTGAGAAATTGGTCAAATATACTTTATTTTACTTAATTAAATATCTTCAAACTCTGTCGAGAGACGTTTGGGTACGGGCGGGATGGTCGAGAAACGGATCCGCCTCTAGCTTGACGTTCTTTTGTGTTTTTTTTCTTGCCGTGTATTGCAATGTCGGAATGTGTTTTAATGGAAATCTCTTACTTCTGCCGGACGACGTTGCGGTGTTTGTGAATAAAATTTCTTGTGGGGACAAAACGACCTTGCTTTAGTTCTTCTGTTTGAAAGTCTTTTTCTTTTTTCTAGTTAGATTGGGTACATACAAATTTTTGTTTTGTAATTTTGAAAATTATTTTTAATTGCTTCGCTAAAGGGAATTTTGTAATCCGTATGTTCTACAAATATAATATGTGTGGAGTGATCGGAATCTGTCGTACTGTGGTTGCCTAACGCGATTCCTTTGAGAAAATCGACCCCAAAAAATGTTAGCTGTTTTTTCATTCGATGTGGCCTTTCGGGGATGCTTTGCGTCAAAAGGTTTATGATGTTGCTTCCCTTACGGAGATGGAAATTAAAAATAACTCTTACGGAAAGAAGTTACTTGTTGAATTCTAGTGTAACCGGTTATGTTATTTTATAGTGACTGTTCGAGACGACCCGTGCTTGTTGAGGAATGAGTGGCTGCATCTCGAGTTGTAATTCTTTGTACGTGTTGCAGTGTGGCATTTATGTTTGGGATGGCCGCCTGCCGGGCAGTTGTTGGATCTTGCTTAGAGTCTACCGATTGTAGATGACTGTCTCGAGATGCCCCGTGAAAAATCATCTATGGGATTCGGATTGGCCGATCTGGTGGACGGCATGAGTACGTGGCCCGCTAGATCGTCCCGTATTACTGCGGCCCGTCTGCCGACTGGGATGTGCTGTGTCCGACTACTGGAAAACGATCAACAAAGAATGCAGCGGTGCTTCGTCGTAGTTCAATCGTAATATGAAAAGTATGTTATCTAACAAATCTGGCAGGACATTGTGCAAAATAACTTAATAACAAAATAACTTAATAAACATCTGTTGGATGTTTGGGAAGAAGGTTGATTTGGTTGCAGTTGGGCTGCAGCAATGTGGTTATGTTGCCCTGACTTGAGTTGCAGATGGAGCAGTGGTGCTCCCTAATATTGATACTATTTTTGCCTGTCTTTTAAGGTGCATAAACTTACTTTTTTTTACAAATTTCCACAAGGCAGTCTCTAATTTTGTAGATACCATTGTTTTTGATGTCCAAACTTTCTGAAAGGAGTTTCCCAATCTTTTTGAAGATGATATATTTGTCCAATCTATGGAGGGTGTTATTAGTTTTAGTGGGATAGTAGTTGCATTTATTGTGACTTGTTAGATTCCAATTATACAGGAAGTGATTGGTAAGAAGGGAAGTGGTATTTCAAGAATGTGGTGCACAATACTGCACTAAATATTCCACTATAGAGCTAGTGGAAGGAACAGCAAAACGAGAGTGAGGCACCTGTAGTGGCAATGCCGGGTAACAGAATCAGGGCTACAAAGGCACACACCAGTTTTCTACTAATCTAGTACCTTTTTACTTGTTCAGGTACCAAGATACCCAACACCATTTTCCTAGTACCATTCATGAAATCCTAATACCTTCCCTTTCAATTTAGTACCTTTCAAAACATTAATTTTTATTCTATATTTCTATAGCTTTACTTTGGCAGTAAATAGATGTTTTTATTGCTTCCTCATTCAAGTGCAGCAGTTGAATGTATTTTTTTGCAATTAAATTTAATAAAAATTAAACTAGAAAATTGAGTTCTTATTGATTCGTGTGAAGCACTGTTATTAGCAAAGGAGCTACTTAAAAGCAACAACGATAAAATATTACACTTGGAAACCATCATCTGCTTTAACCATACAAAAACATTCTACTGAGGAAGATTCTGATGATGATGATCTTATCAGTGATTTTTCAATGGGATAATTTTAAAGTTTAGTACTTCATGTTTGTTATTTTTGTTTCAACATTTTGTTCATTTGATTGTTGTTGAGGAATAATAGCATTCTTGCAATATATAAATTTATTCTGTATGAATTTTGTATGTTACATGTAACACTATATATATTTTAATAAATAGAAATTTGATAAATTATAAATTTATATATAATTTATAAGTATATATTTAAAAATAATATATAATATATACATACATTCAACAGTTTACGGTCAAAGTAATGCCTGCATTAGTGAATACAATCACTTCTTGACTTATGATGGGGCTCGGTTCCGCAACTTTGGACATAAGTTGAAATGGTCATAAGTTGAGAAGTGACTGTATGTACTTAACAACAAAACAGTTAGCCATCTTACACAAGTGCACATAAAGGGTAACTAACTGCAGAACAAAACTAAAGATGCCGCAATCAATCGCCAGAAGTGTGCAAGATATATATGTATACGATATATATTTGAAACTATAAAAAATTGATACATTTTTAAAATTTTTTAATGAACTTTTTTGTTATAAGTGTGAATGGTTGTAACTAGAGAAGTGACTGTAGATCATTTTGATTTGATGTATTGATTCTGCACGTACATATGTCATATTATCAATATTAATATAGATTTGTTAAAAAATACTATTGCACATTACTGGTTAACTTTGTACCTGGCAGTGCAGTAATTTAAGTAACACTACTGCCGACCACACAACAGTTATTTTTTGAAGTTTTGTGAGGCAGAGAGCTGTGATTCATTATCACAGGAAGAAAACAAGCACTACGTTTCAATACGTATTTAACCCAAAGACTCACGTGTTTTCCCAAAGCAGTTTTCTTTGCCTGCATATGGGTGGCACTCAACTCGGTTCCATTAGCTCTATACTCCATTAGCCTTGATATGTGTGTGAACATGTAGCATAGAGATGTTCCAATGTCTAAACAAGGCTGTTACAGACACCCTCACACACAAATGTTGCTTTGTTAGTTTATGAGATCTATGGATGAACATTTAATTGTTGTGTAATTGCTTGGCTACTTTTCGTTCGGTCCTCCTGTATCAATGTTAGTATGGCATCCTTAAGAGCTGATGTACACACAGAATATAAATCTCCACTTTCTAAATTTAATGTTGGTGTGACTCTATCATTCAATGGTCAGGATACTGGATGGCTTGAGGATCTGTACAACATCTCAACTATCGCCAACAGTATAGCTTTGCTGCTCCCAAAGCTGAACCATTATACTTCCCCAACACAAGGTACTGTACATGTTGTAGTAATTTTGCATTCTGTATGACATAATTGAAAAATAAAAGCAATTCAAAAAGGTATTATTGCTTATCATTGAAGTAAAATGAAATTGGAAGTGACATCATAAGGATATAAAGTGTCCCAAAAAAATGCTGAACCCAAAATTTTTAAAACAGTATTTACCTTTTAAATTTCTATTATTATTTTGAATGTTGGGCATTTGTTTTTTGTGTTTTAGAATAATTTATATCTTGAACATGAGCTGGCAAGACTCAGAATCACTTGGCTCTAAATATTTAAAGAAATTTGCTATAAGAAGATATAGTTTTTGTATACATTGAGTTTCTATTAGACTTAGATTTATTTTTAAACAAAATAAAACACAATGAATAAAAATACTTTTAATGGTTTATAAAGTATTTAATGATGTCTATTTATATACAGTTTATCAGTTTGAATTTAATTTTTGTAGTGCTTATTAAGCTGTACACATACAGAAGTAGGAAAATTCATAATTAAATAGTAGTTATTTATTTTTAATATATATTAAATGTTGTTATGATCAGATGACACATCACATTTAGTTATGAGCTGATTTGTTGCCCTGTAAGTGGAATTTATGATTATTTATCAATAACTGAATCATTGACATTTTTCATAACTTTATATTTTTACATGAATACATAAAAAACATTTCTCCGTTTGCTTTTAAACAGAACCTGATAGTTTTGTGGTTGTTTTTCTTTGCAAATGTATAAAAGATTACCTACTAACACCAGAATAAGACTGAATTTGCATAGCACTGCTGAAATCAGTTTTGACTGTTATTGTGACAAGAAGAGCTGCCAATTTTCATTATGCCAGACAAGAGACTGTCTGTCTAACTCAACTTTTCTGTCTGTTGCTGGACCAGCATATCAAGTTCCTGTGACAATGTGTTTTAAAATGGTGCAGAAGACAGAATTGCAGACTTTTGTAGACAGGTGACTATGAACTGAGCACAAATACAAATGTACTCTATAGATATTTTCTATAATATGTTTTCTTATGGATATGTCACAACTTCCATTAATATTATAAAGTCATTTATTCTTAGGATTCTTTACTAATATTATAAGGTCAGTTATTTGACATAATAATTTTGCTTATGGTAACATCATATACAAGCATAATTAGCAATTATTAATCATTCTATGCTAATTGTGACCATTTTATATTCATTGGCATATTTGAATGTACAGCAAAATTCAACAAAATCCTGCTTTTCTTAAAGTACTGTTAACTTGACCATGATTGGAACATATGTTTACATATTTCATATGTACTGTACAATATTTTAGTTATATAAAGTGTTGGTCTCTGGCACCGGATGGATAGTTGAATGGTCTCATCTTTTTCCCAGTTTGACTAAACTGTATACTGGCATTTTGGACCCTCAGAATTGGATTTGGTAGTAAGAATCCAGCCTAACTATGAATTAGAATTTAAACATACCTAAACAGTATGATAAGGTAATGAATGATCAGTCATGAAACTGATCATCTATACCATCCATGTAACTGATTTCTTGGATAGTACATAGTTAGTGCTTTAATTCTGTTGCATAGCAAAATTATTTAAAATTTGTATGCTTTGTACTTTTGCATGGAATGTATCAATAAAATTAAGTAATTATAGATTTGTTCATTTTTTAAAATATAATTTACATATGAAATTTAGTTCATTATGGTGTACTACATATGCTTCAGCTTAGAGGGAATTGCAATACCAAATGTTTTTATGTTGGATACATACAACTTGTCTAATAGTTGTAAAATTCTAAACTTTCTAATGTATACAATAAATTCAGTGATTATAACAGAATGTTTTAAAAAATGGATCTTCATTGGTTGCGGCTGTATGCATTATTTCAAATAAACCAATGTCTATGTTTTCAGGAGGTTGGTGCAGTTTCCATTACATGCATCAAGAAAGGACTTTCAGGATGCCTTTATACCAAGAAAGAAAGGGACTTTTGTGTAATTTATCATACTCATAATTTATTAATTGCCCAATATATCTTTTTAAAGTTACACTGTAATACAGTAGAGCGTTGTTTATCCGAAAGCCGGTTAACCGAAAGCTTTCCAGTCGGACTGTGTCGTGCCGAATTGAACGTTTTTGATACTAGATTAACTTCTAAAATATAATTTTTTTGTTTTAATATTTTTCAATACAGTAGAGCATCAATTATCCAACTTAATTGGGGACTGGGGTTGGTCGGATAACTGAAAAGTATGAAAAAATACATTATTAGTATAGTGTATTAGGCCTGGTTTAAATACTAGCCTCCCTTTCGTGGTTGAGCCAGTGCTGCCAGCTAAAACATGCAAAAATTTAACAAAAATAATATTAAAGTAGCCAAGACATAACCAAATATTGTAGCACCACATCACTAGCGGACATTTGAATTTGCCGATAGAACGCGGTCGGTTAATTGGAAGTCGGATAATCGATGCTGTACTGTATATTTATTTTGTTTGTACAAAATAAAGAAATAATTTTTAACGATACAATAGCCTCGATTATTATTATAAAAATTTTCATTAGGCTTAAAATCGACGAAAATTCAACACAAAGCGACACGCAACGAAGAAAAATTTCAAAATTGGATAGGTTAATATATTTTTTCATACATAATTGGTTATCCGAATAACCCCAGTCCCCAATTAATTCGGATAAACGACGCTCTACTGTAATTTATTGTTTCATCTTTTGTTGTTACATTTATGGAAAAACCCATAATACTGAAAATAATCAACTTTTTTCAATTGTTAGTTTGAAAATGGCAAGCTTGTTGACATATTTTCATTGACAAAAAAATAGAATACAAAACAATAACTTCCTGTTGTAAAACCTGATCTGTAAATACAAATATGTTGCACTAACCTTGTATAGCTTTGCAGTTAATTTTAGAAATGTGACACATTTTCCATCCGTTCTAGGAGACTTTCTTAATATAAATAATTAAATCTATGAATTAAAATTTAAATGCAATCTAATCAATTGCATTTTGATACAATATTATTCAGAGTTCTGATTCATCTCATAAAATGCATATATTATATGATGACTCATGCATTTTGTGTGTACAGATTTGTGACTTCTAGCCATCTGTTTATACAGTTATATATTAACAGCTGGAGTTCATAAATTATTTTTACACTATAAATAAATTACTAAATAACGTGGCACAAATGGGTAGGAATATCACTATCTTACAATAAATTTAATTTTATTACTTTAGTTATCCACATAGAATAGAAAAGAGCCTTAATTGTATGCATCTGATCTGAGAAAAGTTACAGTTTATATATAATATTTATAGTTTACTTGAATTTTAATGCATTATATATAAAATTTTCTGTTAATGTATAAAATAAATTTTATAATATTTGTAAATTTCTTCATTATTTTAGTTAATTTCATATTAATAAGTAAAAAATTCCAGTTAATGTCACCATATAATATAAAGCCAGAAATTTGTTACACTAGTGATTACTTGTACTTGTTCGTTTACGGAGTGCACCTTCTGAATTTTAATGATTCTGTACGGTAACTTGCATAAGTCTTCATTTATTCAGTGTAATATGAAGGCAGTCTTCACAGAAATAATTATTGCACAACACTCTGAAATTGATGAAGTTGCTGTTAAGTCATAGAAAAAAAAATTTATTTCTCAAACACAAAATTTTAATTGCACTTGTGTGAATCTTACTAAATATTTCTTTTTAAGAATTGCATTAGAAAACATAAAAATATTGTAAAAAGCTGTTTAATATGTTCTCATTAACAAAAGTGAATTTTATATTTCAGGTGTGCCTTTGGAATTCTGCCGAGGGTGGATCCGTAGCTCTTACTTCGGAAAACTTTGATAGGCATGTTGGTAAATATAATTGAATTTTACAATATTTTTAAGAGTGGTAACTGTTATGGATTTAATCTGTTAGTATTAAATATTGTAAAATTTACTTTATTTAATAGTTTTTAACTAGATTAGATTTTCTTGTTAAATTTCTCTTAAAATAACTTATCAAATCAAATTTATTTACATTAATATTAAAATTTGCATATTTCGTGTGGAGTTTGAAGTATTTCTTATAAAGGTTTATTAATCATATCTGAATTTATTACTCTGACTGTAGTGTGGTGCTTACAGAATTTTAAGTTTGCTGTGTAAACCAAGCAGTGCTTGACATTACATCATTTCCATTATTATTAACTAATGACTTAGTACAGTGTTTTTTCAACCGGGGTGCTGCAAAGTTTAACACCTTTGGGCATTTTCTTGGAAATTTACTTCAATGTAGTTCAAGATAACTCATTGTCAGTATTTCGACAAAATTCAATGGACTTAAATTTTGATTTTGAACACGTAGAAACATTATTTTTGCATTAAAATGCTACTTAAAACTGTCAATTTTTAAAATTTTTCTTCTCGGTGAGGGGACTCCCTCTCCGGACCCCACCCCAGCATTGTGCATAATATTCGTTTCTCAAAAGATTCATCTGTCTCCCCATTGAAGCCCCCTTTTTCAGATTCTAGATCCGCGGCTGGTGAAGGGTGCCGCGATTTTTTATTTTTCAACCAGGGGTGCCACTCAACGAAAAAGGTTGAAAAACACTGACTTAGTATTATATATTTATCTTTGTAATCTAATATTTATCATAGAAAGTTGATTTTTTTTGTAATGTAAGTTTTGACTACATTGTCATTAAAGTGTATTACAGTAGTTCCTTATTATATCATACCTCATTGTGTCACTTGTTTGGATAGATTGTTTTTATTTTGTCTTCAAATATAAAAGTGCTTTAGCCAATAATTTTTAAAATATTGGTTGGCATTGAATTTCTACTGACAAAGAAATATTACTTTATTCCAATCATTGGCATTGAAACTATTAATGCACAAAATATAACTCACAAAAAAGCAAGTCTGCATGGAGATTGAAAATAGACAAAATAGTTAGTTGATAGATCTATTGGTTGTCATGTCATCTGATATATCATTTATTTGGTCTGTAATATAAATAAACATTACCAAGCTTGATGAGTATATAATAAGATACCAACGATTGCCTTAAAAATTGGGATATAAATTGGCTAATTAAATGATTGATATAAAGGAATTTGTAACTAGAGGTAGACGTTAGGTGCCATCAATTTATTTAATATTTACTTAAATTATAATTATTAACTTAGATAAGAGATGGTGCGTAATATCTACCTCTAGTAACAAATTACTTTATATCAATCATTTAATTAGCCAATTTATAGCTCAATGTTTAAGGCGATCGTTGGTATTTTATTATATTTGGTTTGTCTTTTTACATGTGCATTATAGCAAGGAGCTACTGTACTTCTGTTTTGTTTAGTTTATAATAAGAATTCTGGTGTAGAAACAACTCTAAAATCAAATAACATTCATCTTTGAAGTTTGGCATCAATATTATATTAGCAAGGATGAGGCCGAAGTTTTAAACGTGAAAACGTGTATGTCGGGCGTTCGGCGCTGCTTTCCCATAAGGCTAGAAGTTTGACAATGGAATGTCGAGCATGATTCCACTGACTTTCCAAACACCATTGTCAAACTTCTAGACTTACAGGAAAGAGGCGCCAAACATCTGATGTACATGTTTTTGCGTTTAAAACTTCGTCCTCAACCTTGCTATTATTAGTTAGATTCTAGTCAGATTTTGACTATGAATGACACTAGGTCTTTATTTCTCTGGTGAGAACTAAAATTTGAAGCTTCACTTTATAATTGGCCTATAAATGAGCCTTTAAAATCACTTGTGAGCAACCTGCAGTTTCTAGTATGTGGCCTGAGGCTTCGTCAAGTAATTTTATCTTCCTGTTTTCATCTGATGCCATTTTGGAACATTAATTAGGATGTTATTTATGATGAAGAATATTCAAATTAAACTTGACCGGTGAAAGGATGAGAATAAGCTATTTTTCACATTATTAGCATATATTATTTTAGTATGTGGTGTCTGGTGGTTATGGAGTATGTTGGTACTTGGCAGGCTTAAAGCTTGCAACTTCATAAGTAAAACGATATGCAGTCCATTGGAAGTTTACAAAGCTTCCTTGCAGCCTTCATCCAGAAAAGGTTGCTCATCACTGCTTTAAACTAATAAAATTTACTTTTTATTAATTTTATTTTATATATAAGAAAGTGTACATTAATTTGTAGTTAGGTAGAATTCATTTTCTTTTTGAAGCATATTCTGTTGTTTTCAGACATTATTATTTTGTCATAATGCTTAGTCATATAATGAAAGATAATGTTTATGTTGTTTAATAAAGAGCAATGGAGATTTAATGAAATAAAATAAACAGTAATGGTTGTATTTAGAATAAAGGCTAATAGATTTTGTGTATAAAACAAGTTAAATTTTAAGTGGTAATTTAGAAGTAATAACTAATTATTTATTGCTACTCAATAATACATCAAAATATATACGGGCTAGAGTTGGCTATAATAAATAAATAATAAATAAGACAATTTGGCACTAGAGCTTGGCGTTAGGCGCCATCTCTTACTAAACTTAATAATTATAATTAAATTAAATAAATAATTTTAATAATTTGGAACTGGAGGAAAACTGTGTCCCCAGCCGGCATTGTAATGACCGTCGATGGTCGTCATGTTAGCTTATTTATACTGGAGGAGGCGATCGGACTGAAGGTCCGGGTAGCGTAACTGGTAACGTGTCTGCACGGATAGCAGAAGTTGCGGGTTCGAGTCCCGCTTCGGGCCGATTTCTTTTCCTCCAGTTTCAAATTATTAAAATTATTTATTTAATTTAATTATAATTATTAAGTTTAGTAAGAGATGGCGCCTAACGCCAAGCTCTAGTGCCAAATTGTCTTATTTATTATTTATTTATTATAGCCAACTCTAGCCCGATAATTCGGCTCTTGTGGATGTATAGCTTTCTAACGGGTTAGTTGTTATTTATTTATAATTATTTATTGCTACTCAATAATACATCAAAATATATACACATTTTTCTTCAATTTTTAGGCAATCACGAACTAGTCTTTTTGAACTTCTATGCAGACTGGTGTAAATTTAGTCAGATTTTAGCACCGGTGTTTGATGAAACTGCAGATAAATTAAAACAAGAATTTCCTGTAAGTAGTTTTATCAGAACGAATTACTTAATCAGTTTGTGTATGTGTGTGTTAACCATTTGTGGAAAATTTGAAATTCAATAATGTTTTTACAGAATAATTTATAGAGAACGGAATAAACTTGTTTTTATCTTATAGGAATAAAAATATAGACCTTGAATTTGGAGATTATGACATGAAGTCTGCTTCCTTTATGATAATCAAATAATGCCACTTTATTTTTTAATCAATTATAAATTTTAAATAATAAAGAAATTTTAAATTTTGTAACAGTTATTATTATATTTATTATAAAAATTTTTTTTATACTACTTTTTACAGTTAAATACAGATCATAGCTAAAATATGAAATAGTTTTTAATTAATGAAGTCTTCAGAGCACTGAAATTTAGTTATTTATTTAAAGGGGAGGTTTTAAACTCTTCCTCTCTCCCTTACTAGCAATAAGACTTTTTAATTTATATGTGCATTATGGTATTTACCAAGTTCACAAAGGATACTGGATGGTGAGGAATTAGCATGAAGTATCTAGATTTGATCAATTGTTGAATGTTGGCCTCATAAAGTGACAAGTTGTCGTGTCTTTACCCATGTCCACCTATCTATTATCAATTTAAAAGAAAAGGGTAAAAATCAATTAAATAAACTATAACTGTTTCTTTCAGATAAATGATTATTTACTTAGGAAATGTTTTTGGCTCTATTTGAGTTAATCAATTTAAACTTACAAATTTACTATTTTGTTCGGAACAATTGATATAACCAGTTTTTGAATATAAAAATTGTACTAATACTTTAAAGAACATCTTAAAATGTACAATTTTTTTTAAAATGGAGTAAAATATATAAAATTACAAAAGTATTAAAATTCCTGTAGCGACTAATGCAAAATGTGATGTTATACTACTTAGGGTCTTGTATAAACTTGTAAGCTAATTTAGCAAAATTGAATGTATTTCCAACACTACTGATTTGCCTTGCGTTATTATAATTAATTGTTTTAACATACTTGGCTAGACCAAATATATAACTGCAACATGGCTGCTACATTTTATCCCAATGAACTAACACTTCTTTTTTACATTTGCAAAATATAAGGAATTTGTGTGATTCTAGCACTGTCATATTCATGATTGACTATTAGAAAACATTTTCTGATAATTGCTTGCTGGTATCTTGGCAGAAAGATGTTATTTCTGCCAAAGAAATCATTTGTTTTGCTTAATTTTCTTCTTTTGATTTTATAATCTCACATTTGTGTCATATTATTTAATGCTTTCACTGCTGCCATTGAAAGATAAAGATGCACTGAATATGCCCATTTCTTTTTTCATAAAGTATGTCACTGTTATATACAGATTAAGAATAACAAATGTCTTTTCTTACATAACATCATCCACTAAAAAAAGTATGTTAAGATTTTTAATGAAATTTTAATAATGTAAAAACAGAATGTGTATTTTATTCAATCAAGGAGGGGTGAAAAATCTGAAACACTTTTGATGGATTAAAGAGGATTAAATAAATTGATGTACAGAGTGTCTAGGATCTTAGGGGATCACTTTATCATGATTTACAAGAAGAAACTGAAAATAAAGACAGGATTTCAAGAAGGACTGTTTTTTATTTTGAGCAATATTTATGGAATTTTATGACATGACACAAAACTGGGTCACTGGCATTTACCTGAGGACAAAATGATGAAAATCTATTATAATTAAATGTGTCCCAGGAAAGTATGAAACTAAGCAATAAACTATAATCTCTAAAATGTTTTTTACACTTCCATGTAGTAATAAATAACATCAAAAAATAACACAAGCACAATTTACCAAAAACTTCCAGTGTCCAAATGTTGCAAAATCATGTCAATCTTCAACAAACATGTTAAGAAAAATTAAGAAAATATGTCTCTGAAATATGTATAGGAATTAATCCATCAATGCTCAACTCTGTTACTCCAATTTATACCAAAATTTCTCCTTAACATTGCCATTGTGCAATTTTTTCACCAGTCATATTTGCATTTTATTTAACACCTGTCTTCTGCATAATTTTGATTACCTTTTCTGTTATGACATAACTGATGTAATCAGGCAATGATGTGAAGCAGGTGGTAACTGAAATGTGTACACAAATAATGAAAAATTGCATGACAGTATCATAAAGGAGAAACTTTGGATTAAATTGGAGTAACAAAGCATCCAAGCATTGATGGAGTAGTTAGTATTTCTTCCATGTATTCATAATTATTCAAATATTGGAAGTACTGTACATTATAGTTAAGTGTAATGACACTGATAAATCAGATGTGCTATAAATCACATATAACCATATTCCAGATTATTTTTAAATCATACTTCAGATATTTAGCAATAAAACATACAGTCAAATATTGGAAGTGACAAGCTGATGGAGGATATATTAATGTATTATCTATTCATAGTTTGGGAATGAATCCAACTGCCTATTTGCATTCATCAAATTTTAATATTGTTTGAAGCTATTTTTATAAAAGCTAGAATAGTTAAATTCCTGGTTTCAATTCAATATATGATTATGATATATAAAATTAAATAATTAAACTTTTATAACAAAAATTTATAACATACTTTTATAGCATCAAAATGCTATACTAATTAAAGGAGTCCACATTTTAATTAAGGTTTAAAAAAATAAAAATGCCATTTGAGACTGTCTCATCATCTGTATTCAATGCAACTACTTGTACTGTACATCCAAAATTGAAAGTATGTTCTAACCAGCATTTCACAACCATTTTACTCTCAAATAAAACCGACTCCTTTAATAAGAGTAATATTTTGATGTATGAGTATTAGATGGAGTCTACGATAACAAAGAACAGACTAAACTTATAATAATTTTATTTCTTTTAAGGAAGAAGGAAAACTTTTATTGGGAAAAGTTGATTGTGACAAAGAAAGTGAGTTTTAATCATTTAATTTTGTATATTTTTATAAGAAATTTTAGATAATAAAGTAATTATTTTTGTGAAGTCACAAAATTTATATATATAAAATCATAATATGTAAAGATATATATATATATCTTTACATATTATGTATTACATATTAAATATAGACATTGTTAAATTGATTTTAAAGTTATTGAATCTTCAAACTAATGAGGCATGTTAATGTGCATTAAAAATTCTTGTATAAAATTATAAATTTAAAGTATTTTCATTTTATGCTTCATTTTTTATTTGTGTGTTGAGTGTTCCATGGGATGAGAAGTACAAAAGGTTGTGAAAAAATATAAACTGTTTTCTTTCAAAGAACAAATCAAGTTCTTAAATTCTGAATTTTCACAGGTGAATAATTGAAATATATTACAAATGTTTCAATCTTTTACTAAAATTCTTCATTCAGAAATTTATTTTAAATTAATATTTTATACAATATCAACTTTATTACTAGTTTAGTTTAAAAAATATTTTTAATAAAATTTGTTTAGTATTAAATACTTTATTTATTTCCTAACTTATATTTTGCAAATAAGTTTATGGAGAAGCAAAAACATTTGAAAGCAATAAATAAAATATATTACTTTATGTTGAATACAGTAATAAATATAATTGTGATTTTTCCATCTGAGTTTTATCGATTCTAACAGACTATACCTAATTTTGATTTTTATACCAAAGTTTGGTAAAATTGATCAGTTTTTAGTTTCTATATCCTTTTATTTAATTATCTGTAATTAAAAATTTGTTTTATTTTCTATATTCTTAGTTTTGCATAAATTTCATATACTTCAAGTTTTTTGACCAAAAGGTGAAAGTTTATAACTTACTTAAACTAATAAATGACTTTTAATTGTTAATCGGTTTTTAAATTAGTAAATAAAACGTGAAAGAAGATTCCCTCTTGAGTTTTATTTACCAAGTTTTATAAATGTTAAGGTGTCTAAAGTTTATATTAACTTATACTCTATGTTAGTGTTATATGATTATCTTCCTGAACCAGTATTCAAATGATACAAATGTAATGTTGCATTTGGTGCTTAAGAGACTGCAAAAAATGAGCAGAGTTGAAAATTTCCAGCAGCCATCACGAGTGAATGTGAGAAGCATTCAGATTGTGACAAATAGACAGTTTATTTGAGAACAGTTGCATTTATAAGTTTGATATTGGAGGAGGAGATATTTTTTGTTGAATAAAAGTTGTTAATTCTTTTTCTTTTGTTGTTCAAAATAATTACAGTAGAGAACCGAAAATCGGAATCAATTGGGGACTCTGGTTGTTCAGATTAGTGATTTGTTCCGATTACCGATTATGTACGAAAAAATATATTAACCTGTGCGATGTTCAAATTTTTCTCCGTTGCGTGTTGCTTCGTGTTGAATTTTTCTCCGTTGTGTGTCGCTTTGTGTTGAATTTTCGTCGATTTTAAGCCTAACGAAAATTTTTATAATAATAATCGAGGCTATTGTATCATTAAAAATTATTTCTGCATTTTGTACAAACAAAATAAATATATTGAAGAATATAAAAACATAAAAATTATACTTTAGAAGTAAATCTAGTATCAAAAATGTTCGATTCGGCACGACACAGTCCGACTGAAAATCGTTCCGATTACCGGCGATTCCGATTACCTGGGGTTCCGATTAACGAGTCTCTACTGTATTTGTTCATTACTAAATAATTTTTTTACCCAATACTTATTGTTGTAATCACTTAACTTGCTAGTATTAACTTACTAATTATAAATTAACTATTGCAGTTTTGTGGATGTTAAATTTCACTGTTGTTAAATCTCGTTTTAGTTAAGTTTTGAATTTAACCTGTCTAATGAGTTAGTCTTTCACAATTCATTTTGGATTAAAGGAGTCTGTTAATCGGGAGTGAATTTACTTACCTTACGTCTTTCCCGAATGAGAATTAATTGTTTTTTCAATGATTCAAAATCAATTTATAAATAACAGTTTTAGATTGCTAAACCTGTTTCCGGTTATATGTCAAGATTTCATTTCTATAGATATTGCATTTTGGTTAAACTTGTCAAACTGCATTAAATTTTCTGGGATATTCAACTGTGGTGATAGTGTAATTGACTGGTGAGATTGAGTTAAGTCAGCCTGTTAAATATTTGCAATTACAGATATTGGTCTGATAAAATCATTACAATGATGCAATGGAAATACCAACAGCAAAATTGGATGCATAGCACTAGAGGCTAATAATTATGATGCCTGGAAACAGTGCTTCTTACATTTGAGTAAATGTGGTAAAATTTTGTTTTACAACATTATCTCAGAACCAAATAATTTCATCTCAAATATATATTTGTTTTTCATAGAAAGAAAGGTGCCTTTTACTAATGTGTAGAAGTATGAGAAGCATATTGGATGATCATTTATAAGTTTAAATTTTATTAATTTTATAAATTAATTTTTAGTTACTTATACTGTTTAACACATTAAATATTTTATCATTTGTAAGTTTTCCTCTATATGATAAATTTTGTTTAATTAACAAAGGAAATCATTTAGCTTTACATTGTGTTGATGCTACCATGATGCCTTTGACAATCTTTGGATCATAGTTTCCTATGTAAATGTATTATAGATTAATTGAAAGTACTGAGCAGATAAAATTATGAAAAACAAGTGCTGTGGGAATATAAATTCATTTGCATGTATTTTACATAAATTTGGCATTCTGTCATTTTTTATATTCTAAGAGAAAATCAATCTTTAACAGTCATTTCTAGAATGAAAAATTTTTCTATATATTATCTATATACTATATATTAAAAAGGTGGTATTTTTTTATAATTCTAATCCAGTATAGTTAATATATTTCTATATATTATCATTCAGTATAATAATAATTGATGTGAATCACTTTGTGATGTGAAAATATCCAATTTAATTCACTTACTTTTATTAAGAAAACTTCTTAGAAGACTATTTTTGTGCTATATGCCTATTACTGATCAACTGCTAACAGGTAGATAATTGTTAGATTTCGTTTTTTTTCACTCTGTATCTTTTTGTTGACTTGTGATAATGGGCATATAATCCAATGACTCCAGAGCTTCTGCTATGAGGGCAGTAGATTGAATTGAATTTGTTTGAGTTGCTTTTGTAACTAATAGAATAAAATTTGCTTGTGGTTAATAATTATGTTGTTCATTTATTTAATATTTTAATAATGGTTCAGATTTAGACTTCTTTCATTAATCGCTGCCAATGATTTTGTTTGCATAATGATATTCATATTTTATGTGATATAGATTAATGAAGTTAAATATACATTTAAATTAAATTAAAGGAAGTTAAATTAAAAGGAAGCAAATATTAGTACATTACTTGATTATGATATTTTGTCTTTTTGCAGCCAGTGTAGCCGTAAGGTTTCACATCACAAAATATCCCACTCTAAAAGTGATACACCATGGTAAGATAAAACGGGAATACCGAGGTCAGAGATCATCTGAAGCGTTGATTTCACATATTCGTGATCTGTTGAGGGATCCCATCGTCGAAATCAAACAGCTGGAAGACGAGGAGAAAGTAGATGTTAGTAAATTTTATGTATATTAATATAAAATATATAAAATTGTGTGCTAGGATAGTGTTTCTGAATATTTTAGTTACAAGACCATTTTTAATAAACTGGAAGACTGATTTAACCAATATTCCTTGTAGTTGATAATCAGTTGAGAAACATTTAATTTTTCTAATTTTTTTATATGAAGTAAAATATGTAAGATATTTAACATTGTTTGTTTGCTATGAAAAAATTTTGTTTTATTGCACTTCTTTTCTTTTATTAGAATAACAAAAGAGCTATGGTGGCTTATTTTAAGACCCAGTTAGATCCAGAATATAATGTATTCCGCAAGGTTGCCGCAGACTTAAGAGATGACTGTCAATTTTTCCTTAATACTAGGTAATGAATTTAATACATTGAAAAAATATTAAAATATTTTAAGTCATATCTAATGTTTAACATGAATTTCTTTGTTTAGAACTGATATACAGACAAATCTAACAGAAAATAAGATAATTTTCAAGCAATCTCGAACTAAAGTAAGTGGTAAAATTTACATCATATTGAAAAAAATTAATTTGATTTACTTGTAAGATACAAGATTCTGTTTATGTATTAAAATATACTTTTTGGTTTAATTTTTAAACATTAAAGTGTAGGGGACAATTGGAATACATTGCAATTAGATATTTATGAAGACTATATTGCTTTCAATCTTCTTTAACTAATACCATAATTTATGGCAAATAAGATGCACCATCATTTCAGTACAGAAAATTTAGGAAAACAAGTACTTAGTGTTATAATATAAAATTGCTGGAACGATTTCACATTTAGAAGAAAAAAAAATATATTTCTTAAAAATAATAATTACATTATTATTTTTAAGAATTGTGTGTGCTACTGCTAGAAGACTTTTAACTTTTTTACATTTGTTGGCGGACAGTAGCCTCAAATAAAAGGACGGTTCTGCCATAGACTTGTTAACGCCTGTACAAAAGTGTGTGAAGGGACGGATAGATATGGTTTCAAGCATTTGTATAGTCTAGTAAGAAATATATATATTTTTTTCTTCTAAAAGTACTTAGTGTATTTAAGCCATACTGCCCACTTGATACTCAGCTCAAAAAATTTTTATACTGTATCCTGATTTAAAAAAAAAAAAACAAAATTAGAATGCATATTTTTATAATCTGGGGAAAAAGAAGAGTTTAAAAGAACTGCTAAATTCATTAAAATATTTACCATATGCTAAAACTTCTTAGCTATAGCAAAAAAATAAAAATAATGTGCATAATTAAACAATAGCATTTTTATTCAAGAGTTGGGCTAGGTAGAAGTCTGCTGAAAGCCATTTGGGAAAGTTCATTTGCCTCTGGAAGATTGCATCTTCACATCTGAAACACAGAGTAATTTGTAGCCTTTTTTGGGCGAAACTTGTGTCTTATGTGTCATAAAATATTGTATATTTTTTAAACAAGTAGTATTTATATGGAGTAGTTTCCATGTTTTCTGGCTTGTGCACTTACAGGGTAAAAAAAATCCTGTGTACTGATAGATACCATCATTTTGAGATGTAATATGCAGTAAGGGCCAATGTTATTTGCAGAGCTTGGCTGCCCAATATGCCAAAAAATGAGATGGCAAACATACGTGTTATAAATGAATACGTAGAATGAAGTGTCAGCAGTTATTTGCTATGAATGGGCGTTTGGGACGTCCGGCACTGACATGCATAAGCAATTGGTGGAAATGTGCTAATCATGTAAAGTCTCTTATCTGTAATATATTTGGTCTTCAGATAAGATTCCTGTTAATAGCCGAACTGAGAAAACTTGCATTTGGACTATCCATCTAAGTGTGTAATTTTAAATTGTATAAGTAGGAACTATTTTTTAATTAAGAATTTTCTTAAAATAATATCCTTAGTTAATTTTGGTCTGGTTTGGTATATTTGGTCCTTAGTAAATATTGGTCTGGTTTATGTAAAATTGCACAAAACTATTATTTATACCATCTACTAGATGCTTCTGTATGAATTTTTCACCATTAGAAAATGATAAATTATTTGTTCTTTATAAATATATTAAGATGATTTATTTTTGAATTTTGTGCATATATAATAAATATATAATGCATAAAGTTAGTGATATACAGTTATGAGATCTGTTTAAAAAATAACCAAACTTTATTTTTTTCAATTTTTATTTTTTAAGTTACAGATTATTGGTCCTTGCCCCTTCAAAGTACTCCCTCCCCTATTCACACACTTATCACAGCAGTGTTTCCACTTTGCAAAGCAATCCTGGTAAGCTTGTTTTGGAATGTCCTTCAATGTATGTGATGAATTTGTTTTAATGTCATCAATTGTGTCTAAACGGTGTGCAGCACTGATTTTAATTTTGGAAACAAGAAAAAGTTGCAAGAAGCCAGGTCTGGTGAGTAGGGAGTCTGGAAAGGACAGTCATTTGATTTTTGGCACAAAACTGGCAAGTTGATAAGACTGAGTGAGCAGGTGCATTGTCATTGTGGAGGAATCATGAATTGTCTTGCCACAACTCTGATCTCTTTTTGCAAATTTTTTCACACACTTGTTTCAAAAAATCTGCATGGTACTGACAGTTGACTGTTTGACGTTGGGGCAAAAATTCAAAATGCAAAACTCCATTGAAATTGAAAAAAACAGTGATCACCTTGACATTGGATTGAGACTGTCATGATTTTTTAGGCATGGAGATCCCTTTCCAACCCACTGTGATTGAACTTTTCTCTCAATGTTGTATCCATAAACCCAACTCTCATTGCCTGTTATGATCCTTTGCATGAATGTTTCGTCATTGTTGGCTTGTTGAAGGAGTTCAAGGCAAATGTCCACTCTATTTTCCTTCTGTAATTTGGTTATCAAGTGAGGAACAAATTTTGCTATAACTCAATGCATGTTCAATTTTTCCATTAAAATGTCATGGCATGACCCTATTGAGGTCCCAACCTCTTCTGCAAGTTTTCTGACAGTCAGATGATGATTTGCACTCACTTCACTCACCTGGATTTTCTGAACATGAGCGTTGTCAGTTGAGGTTGAAGACTTTCCTGGTCGACAATCATCTTCAACTGATTGACGATTATTTTGAATCAGGTAAACCATTCATAACACTGCAAACAACCTAGAGCATCGCCTCCATAAGCTTGATTCAAAAGTTGAAATGTTTCTGTAAAAGTTTTCCCCAGTTTCAAGCAAAACTGCACACTTTCTCCTATAAATCGCACATTGCACTCATTGCACACTTTCTCCTAGAAATCGTACATTGCAAAAATTGCCACAAATACTGAAACATCTTTCACTCAAAAAAAGTAAGACTGGAACAAAACAAAATATCAACAATTCAAGTAAAGCAGGTAGATTATCACGAACATAGTGTTGCCGACCACGCAATGCTAAGACGCTCCATTTTTGCCCAATTCAAAAAGTTGGGTTATTTTTTAAACAGACTTCATATGCTTAAAATGTTTTAACTTTATGAAATTGGATAACATGAAATGAATAGAAAATGTACATAAATACATTCTCAATATCATTAATAATTTAAATTTGCATTTTAAATTATTGCATTAATAATGTTGAGTGTGTATTCAGTCTAACTGTAGTCAGTAGTTTTCTTTTTGAGTTGTGTCACACTTAAACAATTGTGTGGAAATTATTATACATTTTATTATTAATTAAATATTGCAGGATTTGCCAGTGGGCAATTTTAAATTTACTAATGCATGAATGGACTTTTGTGCCTAACACATTGTCCAATAAGCATATTACACATAGTAGTAAGTTTGTAACAGTAAATGAGTTAAATTATTAGAATAATTCCAAATGTGGGATTGTTATGTATTAAATATATTCAAAGTTTTGACATTGTACATGAATTTGAGTGTTATAAGATATTATTTATAGTATAATTGAAGTTTTATTTGTATATAAAATTAATCATTTGTGAGATTGGGGAAACAAATGTTTTCACTACATCAATGCCAAACTAAAAAATTTTGCTTTGTAAAAAATATTATATAAATAAATATTTTTTACAAAGTATTCCATTTGAAGTAATGATTCTTGATACTTTTATCGCATTACATTATTAAGTGAGGTGTTAAATGTTACTATAATAAGCATATCAAAGTAAGTATGTTTCAAATAAATTTGATACTAAAAAAATATAATTACAGCTTGGAGAAAAAGATGAAATCTATCCGGGTGTCTTGTTAAGTTACGACGAACTTAGTGCTTGGGCAACCAATCGCTGCATTCCTCTAGTCCGTGAAATAACATTTGAAAATGCTGAGGTACAGTTTTAATCTTTTTTCTCAAATTTGCAAAGAGATTTGATATTGAAAAAAAAACTGCAATATAATAAATTTAATTTTCAGGAATTAACAGAAGAAGGTCTACCTTTCCTGATTTTGTTTCATCATCCTGACGATAAGGAAAGTGTGGAGATATACTCTAGAGAAGTTCAGAGTCAACTGTCAAATGATAAACGTCAGTTTATAATTATTTTTTTGTTTTTTATAGTTTATATAATTATTTTTGCCATTTAGTTAAATTTTTACTATGTGACTTGCAGATAGCATTAATGTTCTGACGGCGGATGGTGTAAAATTTTCACATCCTCTACATCATCTTGGAAAGTCACAGAAAGATCTGCCATTAATTGCCATTGACAGTTTTCGTCACATGTATCTTTTGCCTCAGTTTAATGATGTAAAGTAAGTTGTTGTCATTTTCTTATTCATTCAAAGTATTTATTGAATAAATTATTTGAACTTTAAAAAGTTTAATTTGAGAACATCAAATAATAAAGTAAAAGTACAAATACAAAGTTCTAATGTAACTTTGCACAAAGATATAATGCCTAATCAGTGAATAATGCTATTTTGTGCTAGATTTCAGTTTTGCACATAGTAACTTCTGACAGTTATTTGTAGCAAAATGCATGGTTTTTCACATCAAACTAATGTCATCACAAAGTATTGCAAATGATTTGAAAGAAATTTAACTTTAGTTATATTATTGTATGCGTAGACTTGTTTCTGTGACTTTAGGCACATAGTAATCTTTCAAATAATTATTGTGCGAGTGGTTGGGTGTGAGGGAATGAATGGGTCTGTAATAGAGGAGAGAGTTGAGAATGACACACTTTACTATGCATTTAACGATAAAACAACAAATATTTATTCTTCAAGTAAATATAAATTAAATTAACAAAGAAAAATGTAAATAGAGGGAGAGACTAAGGCCGAGACTCCACTAGCGTAAAAACGGGCGTAAAACCCCTCGCCGTAAGAACTTTTAATCACGTGACCTGTTTGCAGTGGAGGTCCAGCTAGTGAAGCTTTTTACAGCGACGGTACTATTACGGTTGTATACGTCATATATCGATATAAAGACAATGATTATTTTCATATTTCATAATCATATTTTAAAAATTGACTTGAAAAAACAAACTGATGCAAGAAACGATCAGTTTTTATTCATAATGTGTTACAAATTATAGGTTTTCAGTTTTATAATATTTTTTATAGAATTCCTGGAAGATTAAAAGAATTTGTATCTGACCTGTATTCTGGAAAACTGCATAGAGAATTTCATTATGGTCCAGATCCGGTGACGCAGTCGGAAGCGGAACCAGATGTGAGTGTAAAGATATAAGTTGTCTTATTATGCGAGTTGTCAAAAATAGAAAAGGAAATATTAAATTGTTTTGAAATTTCAGCAACCCATTTCAACTAATCCACCAGAATCAACATTCAGAAAACTTGCTCCGTCTAAGAACAGATATACACTTCTGCGTGACGAATTATGATGTTTCTGCATTAACCAATGTGCATTTAAGAGGTATTTATTTTAAAAAATATATTTTATTTTTTAGAAAAATTAGAAGAAAACTGAAAACATTAGGAAGTTTGGTTTAATTTATTCAAATTACATTTCAAATTTATAAATTGTGTTAAGTTGCTTTTTTTTATGTGTAACACTTCTTTAATTCCTCTATGAAATATTGTTTGTTAGAATTTCTTTACAAAATGAGTCATTTAGGGTCAATGGTGATAAACTTTTTTTTAATTTTGTTTTAGCTGGTCATCATATTTGCTTGTAGACAAAGAATTAATAAATAAGTAATTCTATAAAATATTTCTAAGAATACTGTACGTGCATATGCAGTATTTTTAATGATGCTTAATCGTTTTATTTATGTACAGATTGTATAATGATGATGTCATGTCAATGATGATCAACAACATTAACTTGAAATCCTAGCATTGAAATGAGTGAAGTAAATGTTTTATTGTGTCTTTTAGGCAGACAAATTGCTGAAATGGCTCGTAATCAAGTTTAATCTGAGGGTTTCCAAAGGAAATATTGTTTGTTTTAATCTTGAGTCATAGCTAATGGTCAAACAGTTTGACCACAAAGGGAGTTTGACTCAAACCCTCTTCTGATCATACAGATTTAGTTCATTATATCAAATGAGTTAACTGTTATAGCAACTTGTTTCTGCCAAACTTTAAACTAATAAGACTACAAGTATAATATTTTTGATAATTTAGGAGTTTTTTCTTTTATGGATCAGTAAAAAATGTTTGTTTTAGCTTTAAATTCCAGTGTCTAATGTTTGTGATCTTTACTTATCTTTTTTATCAGTGAGGTACCTTTTGAATTAGTGTAAGTATACACTTCAGTAGGCAGTTGGGTGATATAGATGGAGCAATTGGACAAAAATCTGCTTGCATTATGAGTTATGGATGTTCACATGCTAGGTAGACAGATAGCAGAGAACAAGTTGTGTGGGAGGAAAACGATCATACGACCTTGCATTCTTGAGGAAGCAACATTTCTGTTTATCTGCCTTGAACTGACAAGATTGTTGACCCTGATGCCCAGCTGGGAACTCTACTCATTAACTAACATCTCAGTTTTTGTTTTATTTATTTGTTTTCTTCTTCTTTTTGAGGGAAACAATATTATTTGTGCACATTTCTCTTACTGTGGTAGATTTGACTTTAATTTGTCTAGTGTAAAAGTAAGAAGGATTATATAATTACACATTCCAAGCTCACTACTGCTAATTATTCATGGAGATCTTTATTGTAGTTACTTGTGGACAGTATGCTAGTTGTTCGTGGACTGAAAAAAAAATTTATCTGAATACTTTTGCTCTAAATTCTTCTTGATTTGCCATCACAATGTTACCAAGTGTGCACACACTGATCTGATTCTATTTGATCTGTCTACTCAAGTGTGTACTTATCATATGTCTTTAGCTTTATATGTATATATTGGGCTCTGGCTCTTACCACAGCTTCCCCATTGTGAGCCTAACCATATCAAAGACAGGTTTGATTAAAAGGCCCAATTAATACCTATGGGTTTCAAAAGAGTAAAAACAAAAAATTCAGATAAATTAATAGCTCACTAAAGCATGTTCAATACAGATGGTGAAGCTATGGCAGGCATGTCCAAGTGGCACCCTAGAAGGATTTGCTTTGCATGCCACATACCATATGATTTATTTTTCATTTTATAACATATAGAATAATAAATAATAATAAAACAAATGATACTACCTGATTGAAATCAAACTATCTCATTCATTTATTTATTATACATCAAGCTTATTTTTATATGTAATTTACATTTTTTGATTTTATTTAATATGCTTCTATTAAATAAAATTGCCAGGACGAATATGGATTCACAGAAAAACAAATATTTCTTTAGACTGTACATACAAAGATGAGTCGAAGTCCATTCAGTCCTTTCCAGTCTTTAATTCTGGTTTATATTCAGTTTGGTTTTACTTTTTTAAATTTATTCTAATTAAATGAATTATTTATAAAGATAACTCGCTACTCATCACACCCAAATTACTTCAAAAAATTACGTACCCAGAACCTTTTAAGGTGTGATCACGTATAAATATCGACAGACGAACGTTTTCGAATCTCTTCTGGGCTCTGCTTCAGGTTCCAATCAGTTTCTATATGAATGTTTGATATCTGTTAAATATCAGTTCGTTATGCACGTCATTTAAATTTTCAGTTCAATCATAGGTTCGAATGGATTTACGAAAAACCACGTTGCACATGCGCAACAAATCAGCCCATCCATGTATAATGGGTGACTAGAGCATGTATAAATTTTACAGAGGAGATGGTTTTGTCATTGGCCTGGCAAGAGTTAATTCACAACATGCTCTACTCACCCATTATACATGGATGGGCTGATTTGTTGCGCATGTGCAACGTGGTTTTTCGTAAATCCATTCGAACCTATGATTGAACTGAAAATTTAAATGACGTGCGTAACGAACTGATATTTAACAGATATCAAACATTCATATAGAAACTGATTGGAACCTGAAGCAGAGCCCAGAAGGGATTCGAAAACGTTCGTCTGTCGATATTTATACGTGATCACACCTTAAAAGGTTCTGGGTACGTAATTTTTTAAAATTATCTATAAAGAAGTGAAGTATATTTACTTCATTTCTTTAAACGTAATTTTCTTTCTTAAGACTTTCTCATGCATAAATTCTATTAAAGTACAGCTATTTTGGCACTTAGACTGAAAAAAAGTTTTCTGTTTCTGATATGTTTAAATTTTGTAAATGAATTAAAGCACCAAAGATTTGATGAGGACTAACAAATTGTTCTGTTTGATAACTGAACAATATGTTAGTTCTCATACAGTATTTTCATCTAATATATGAGTTATTTTTTCTATATTTTAATTTGATATATAAAGTAATCTATCTAATCTAAGTTTTAGTGTAATGGTAGAATGGAAAAATTATTATTATTATTAGTATTATTAATAAATTTAAATAGAATTAGTATATTTTTTTATAGGAAGACATGCACATCCATTTAATATCTACTTATATAAATTAATTTAAATTCTTGTATTATTTAAATAAAATTACCACATTTCTTTGATTGTAAGATGTGTGTTCATTCACATCCTCTCTCTGAAATTGTGATTTGTGTTAATTACTTCATCTAAGAAATATAAATTTTATATATTATAGAATATTAAAAATAGATATTAGTGAAATTAGAATTAGAACTGGAAAATATCTTTATTACATATTTCTTATCCACATTGTAATATCTTTGTTCTTTGTAATTCAATACATATACACACAATATTTGATGGCATTCTACATTCTAATCATGTTAAAATCTTGCCAGTTTTACAATATGAAAGAGTAAGTCGTGGTGTAGTTACTTCATTAGAGAAAACTTTAAACCAGGGATGTCCAACCTGTGGCCCACAGACTGCACTGTGGCCCATTTGATATTTTTATGTGGCTCACTGCACTCTAAATGTTTTAGATACATTTTCATTTATTTTGGTAAAGTATGTTGTAAAAATTATTCTCGTTTCACTGGATACGCTTTGATGTCGTAAGTGGTGCTAGAAAATTGTTTTATCTAGAAAACTGTTATGCATGTGGGGTAGTACATATTGTTGTGAACAATTTTTTTCATGTATGAAAAACATCAAAACTGCTAAAAGAAATAGGTTCAGTGATTCCTATTTAACTAACATTCTTACAATTAAGACTAGTACCATAAAAGCAGTTATTAACAATATTGTGAGATTCAAAGTAGAGATTAGAGTTTTATTACTTAAAAATTTTGTTCTATGTGAAATAAAAAATTCTTGGAATCTCTGTTGTCAGAAATTAAGAGAGAATGACTCTATAGAGTCACCATATCATTCCAATTTATATTTTTCTTTAAATATTATAACAAAATAATTAATGTAAGTAACAAAGGCCTCCCACTTGTTGTTTACACAAAGGGAAACATTTAGTCACTTTTCTAACAAAAAGGAAAGTAGAATTTCGTTTTCCATACCCCTTATCTACAAACTCGGGCATCCATCTGGATGTTCATACCCTTTGAACATCCCCATACATCCCGTTGACGTGCAGAAAATCCGTCCTTTTGATTGGATAGGTTCATCTGAATATGGTGAACCACATCCTGCGATCAGGGAGTTTGACACAGACATCCAGGGCGAGAAGTCGTTTTCCAGATAACTCAAGAGAGTTTTTTGAGAGATCCTAACGAGTAAGGTGCTCCACTGGCTCTCCATATACAAGAATTAGACTCACGTTCCACTCCAGTCCAATCGCAATTTCCAGAGTTCCTCAGCCGGCTTCGAAAGAAGTCGGTTCTTGACGTACTCCCAAAATGAAGACCACATCTTTCTCATCCCCGATCTTCACAGAGACGGCAACACTTATACAAAAGTAGAACAAAACCTGCACAAGTATTTCAAGACGAGATAGTATAAACTTAGATCTGATTGTAATCTCTCTCTCTCTTCGCTATTAGGAAAGGTTAGATAGTTAGATATTTAGATATTAATTTGTATCTTATTTGTTTTATTTTGTTTCATTAAAGTTTTGTTTGTTATTTTACCATGGTCTCGTCGATGTCTCAAATCCGAGCTAATGTCCTATCCGCTTATTCATGTCCCTCCCACTCGAGATTCCTCACGGGTGTATATGAGCATGCCTAATGCTTAAATTAGGCTGGTGTCAGGAAAAAAAACTTGCAGGGGTTCTTACGAATTTCTGCACCTTAACTTAAGACTTAAGAAGCCGTTCTATGACTATAGGCCAGTCCACCCTACTGTGCTGCTGAATAAGTAGGAGAAGGGGTAACCCAGACCTTCTACCCACAGATGACCTCACAATATTATAAAAGGAATGCAATGTGAAAACTCACATTAAATTTATTTTTATTTTGTACGAGTACAATTTCTTTTTTTACTGTCAATAAATAATACAGTATTTTTTGTAATTATATATATTTGTTATTAAAATTTGATATTCACATTTTAACTTTTAAAAAAATATATTTATATAAGGTACCTTTGTGCCCCGCTGAATATACATAAATTTCTAATTTGGCCCATTAGGAGAAAAGGTTGAACAACCCTGCTTTAAAACCATCTGTTTGTCCCACTTATTTTGGTATATCCACTGGTTATAGTACAGGTTTGAATTCAGCTAACACATGGAATATGACATTTAAATTGCAACATTGAAATAAAAACAAGTAACACTGCAGAGTATAAATAAACAATCCTAATAGATTTTTTCTTTCAAAATAAAAGTTGTAAGTTATTCTATCGATAAATTTTTAAAAATTTTGCATTGTAGGTTATTAATTTTTTGTGTACCTTCGGCTTAAAATTCAATATACTACATCTGATGGTATATAGCAGGGGTGGCCAACAAGTCGATCGTGATCGACCGGTCGATCGCCAAGCCAATTTTGGTCGATCGCTAGCGATGTCTTGACTTAATGCATTATATTTGTAACCGAACGCAACTGTGTGCATGCAGTTATGACTCGACTCACAAGCAGTGAGTGCACTTCGTACTGAAACAGTGTATAAACATAGTATGTATTTCACATTTTCCCCTCCCCACTTAGACTATGCCTATGACAACAAGTCGATTGCGACACACTTTTACGATAAAAAGTAGATCTTATGTGCACAAAAGTTGGCCACCCCTGGTATATAGAATCAAACATATTTCTTAAATTCTAAAATTTTATATCACAATTTTTGATTGATTCTTTGTTGCAGAATATTTTTGGACAGACTTTATTAGTATTTTATAGTTATCAATTTTTCACTTTTTAATAATAATGTACATTATGTGTCAACTGACAACTGAAATGTTAAGTTTTTCCTGTTGAGTTGACTTGATAAATTGTGTTTTATAAAATGCTGTGATTTGAGTTTCCTTAGTGCCTGTTGGTGGAATTCAGTGCTAATCGAACAGCTCAAGGTAACTACCTCCCCTAGCTATGTTACCATCTTGGATTTTAGATCCTTGTACCCATCGATTGAACTCTCTCCCTGTTTCTGTGCCCTCAGGGACTTTCTCTTTACAAGAGTGGACATTCCCCCTCTTTTTTTTATACTTGAATGTTTATTATATATATATATTATAATTATTAATTTTAATAAGAGATGGCACCTAACACCTACCTCAAGTGCCAAATTTATTTATAATCTTTAATCGTATATATCCAAAAGTTAGCCCAATTATTTACGGCAGTTGGTGATGTATTGGTTTATACACGTTCTGTTCACTGTATACATATCTGATCTGTAACTTTCATCAAGCAATTGTAAATCTTTAGATTTCAATTTGCCTTCCTGTGTTCTTGATGTGCACTATAAACAATTGCATACAGTAGTGTCATGGAATGTTTTATTTTCCCACATGTATTAATGGGCAATGTGTTTAGTTTCTGTGAATTACTTGAGATGGATGTGTCTATGAAATGATATGTCTATGTAGAAAATGTCTCTCACAAAGATGAAGCTGGCCTATCTACAAATAACTTAAATGTTATCTTTTGATAAATTCACTTGGGATGTGCTAGAGAAGAGATGGGGAAAAATGAAATGTCTGTTTGAAATTTCAGTTGTTGTGTTTGCCAAAATGATGAGTTTGAGGATCAATAATAGAAACTGGAGAGGAAAGAGGTCAACTTACTATGTTGTATCAAGTGGTCAGCAAGGGAAATGACCCAATTATTTGATTTATAAAGTTAACAAAATTTGGTGGTCGGCCCAAAGGAGAACTCTGTTTTTCCTGAAATAAAAAGGAAGTGAAAGGAACTCCTCATTCTGTTCCTTCTTCAAGTCACTCTCTCTATTTGGGGAAGATACTTGTTCTTTCTTTTATTGGGATTTGGCCACAATTGGCAAGATAGGAAATGACTAGAACAGTAGAATATTGTCCCCTGCAAGTTATGAGTTGTCACATTTTGATAAGAATTACACCTCAATGCAAAATTTCCAGCAAAAAATTCAATATTCAAACGTTTTCGGCCACTATTTCATTGGCCCTTATCAGGAAATGTAGAATGGAAAAGCCAGTCTATAAATAGAATGCCATTGCATTCTATTTTTAAAAGTTTCAAATACATTCAAATAAAGGCTGTGACGTATCTTATGTGACATATATTATGAGTCTAGATAGTATTTCCATGCATTTGGTACATGAATGGCATCCACGTTGATGCAAGCTTCACTCCTGTCCACCCAGTAGATCTCTACAGTGTCTAACATTCTGTTTTGCCAGTTGAAGACCCCGTGTATTAGGGTAGCTTGGCCCAAAGGGGAAAATCCCCCGTTCGCTGGTGTAATGTGCCAGAGCTGTATTAATGTTTCCTTTTTGTACATCATATTTGTGACTCTTTAACCTGGCCTGCAGTGATCTTTGTGTGGATCCTATATACACATTTTCTCCCTTTATTGTACTGTCACGTAAAGTTAAGTGAGATTCAGTTTCTATTCCATCTGTATCATTGTCTACTTGTATTAATAATTAAGAGAAAAACATTAATATAAATTATAGTAACGTTTTTCTCTTTCATAAATAAATCTTTTCTTTTTACTATTTAGTCTCCTGTCTTTGTTCACTCTTTTTGCTCTTGGACTTTATGGTGTTACCCAATCAACTTTACTGTCAGTGAAAGTTGGCCTTGACTTAACCCTTTGATCAGTATGTCCATAAATATATTCTATGATATGTGTAAGTTCTTACTTTGTAAAATCCATCATATATATAAGTTTTTTAGTTTTGTATCATTTTGTTCAGAATTTTGTATACTGTATACTCATACAGGAAATTGTCATTAATTCCAATTAGGATAGTTTGAAATTTCATTAGTTTGTAACTGTACTTTTGTCCTGGCTAGGAATATAGAGATTTACATGTTAAAGAATTCAGTTAGTTCAAAATATGGCTACTTTAAAATTCAAAGTGAAAATTCTGTCCAAACTGTGATACGCATACATTAATTTGTTTGTTTAAATCAAAGTGCCTCCATACTATAAGGGACTTCAATTTAAGGGCTTTGTTTTTTCAGGTATCACCTTACTCATGAAATACCCTTTTTACTTTTATCTTATAAAATACGGCTGGTTTTTGGGATCGTAAGATTGGGCTACAAATAGTAGATTGAGATATTTGTAGGGCTACTAGATTACTACATTTGGGTGACTTTCTACTTTCTAGGCCACTTCAAAAATAATTTGGGCTACATTTTGAGGAAATCTACTTTACTTTTTTATAAAACCTATCTAGCAACCTGTTAGGTTCTTACTGGACACACTGTTTACCTGCAGTTTATTTATATTATTATTATTATTTAATGAAAATAGCATTCTGTATACATAGCTGTATTTCATTTGCTTAATAAATTATATCAGTTACGTGGCATTTGACATATAGTACAGAAATATGTAAATCTTGGATAATTCTAAATTCAATAATTTGAAGTCTTCATTATTTTGTTCCTTGAATTTCAAACTAGCAAGGATTTCCTGTATTTATGTGCAAATTTAAAACTTTACAGAGAGCTAGCAGCATCTACTGAAGGTCTAGAATATTTTTTTTTGTGTTTTCTTTTAAGATTTGTGAAGATTTAGCATAGAATTTTCTAACATAAATGCAAACATGGCATCTGTTGATAGTAGTCATTCACACTTGCTGTCTCTGTCTGAATTGTTGATGTTATTAAATACACTCAAATCAAAAAAAGAAAATATTGTCTAGTTTATTAAAAAGAAATGAAGTAAAAGATGTGATATTAATTTTTTCGTAAGTGTTAAATTTGTTAAAAACTAACTAATTCTGGAAGGAGGGAAGCCAGCAGTAAACTCACCAATGAACAAATTAAGTACTGACTTTTAACATTTAAGTTGTGTCAGTTCAGTCAGACACAGACACAAACACCCCAAATGATCACCCTGAAGTGATTAAAAATTGTTTATTATGCTATTGTGTTAAACATTAAATTTTTTCTGCTCTGTAGTACATGGAAGATTTTGGTTTTCATTCTCAATATTAGTATGATCAGGCCAACAAGACAGCAGCAAAGTAAAAGTATGTACATCTGAGTCAGACCACCATTGAAAACTTCCTAGCGTATGACTGTGACTCAAATTTGGGCTCTCAGAATAGGGCATTAATGTTCAAGAGCCATAAAAATTACTGTATTTTTTGGCATATAAGATGTATCCCATTTCAACATAAATATTTAGGGAAAAAATATTTACTATAATTAAGCCATCTTGTGTTTTTGGCTCTCAGCCCCAATTTTTTTTTATTGTATTCTAGTTTTAAAAAAATTAAAATTAGAATGTACACTTCTATCAGATTTATCAGATAAAAGACAACTTAAAAAAAGAACTTGTATGTATATTATTGTGACAATATCATCGTGTTGGGCTGCAATTTTTAATCGTCATATAATTTAAAAAATTAGGAGTTTGCATACGGTTAATCGGAGCCTCTGCATTTTGTATCTGGTCTCGACTTTCATCTAACTCTGCTCTGATTAATGAAGGACAGATGTATGGTTGACAGTGGGATTTGAAAATTACAACCCAATAATTTACAATTACAATATTCTACACGAATACATGTAAAAGCTGCTTAATTAATTATTGACGACGACAATAATGATGTTTTATGTAACAACACGATTTTTAAGAGTTGGGGTAGGTAGAGGTTTCCCGTAGCCTGCCGAAGGCTATTTGGTGAATTCATTAGACTATGGGAGATTGCAACTTCACATATAAGACAGTTTTCCTTTACAAAAGTTGCATCCTATGACATAATATGTTTAAACTGTCATATTTTATAAGCAATAGTTCTCAAACTGTGGGTTTTGCTTCCCTAATATGAGATCCTTTTTTACAGAGCACAAATAAATGGTCAATATTATTATTTATTTATGAGTAGGCCTATAAATCCTGTATGTACTTGATGTTCTATCCAAGGTTTCAGTATAATGTAGCATTTAAAATGTTTACAACTTCTATGATTATTTCATTAACATCATTATGGCACGAATTATCATTGTGGTTACGACTACAGTGTAGTCATTAAATCGTCGACATTTTATTCGGCGATTGATATCTGTGCTATTTTACTATTGTTCAAAAGTAACCTACTTTAGAGGAAAAAATTAATCTTTGGAGAATCTTGAAAATAATTCATCTTTGATTTAAAATTTTTCAGAAAAATTTGGGTTAAAGTAATTACAACTTTATAATTAAATTATAATCTTTAGTTAACAAATTACTTAACTAAATAAAACCTTTATTATTTAATATTAATGTCAAATTACCTGTGAATTTTTTCCTAGGAAATTAATTTTGCTGTTAAAAAGTTTGGCCATTCTTCCATTAAAAAAAAAATATAATAAATTATAAATTACCAATTTTAAAATCAACTTGACATTAGTGTCGTTCATTTATCATGTAATGTACTGTCAAGTTTTGATTACCCGTGACTTTTTTTGTGATAAATTTCAAAGTTTTCGATAAACATTACGTTGTTTCGGATTATGCATCGGGGATGTAACGAATGAATAACTTCTGGTAATAAAAATATGTAGCAAATTTTGTTTATATATTTCCTACTTCCTACTTCTATGATTTGGTAATTATTTTTCTCTCTGATTTTTACTGTATGTATTTCAAATAAAGTGAGTCATCAGTAAGGAAAATATTTTAAAATTATTAGTAATATCTACCTTATAAGGTTTTCTTTACTTTTCTAATTGTTTAGAGAACAGTCTATGCATTTAATGTTTTTCAATTTTGTATAAAACAGATAGATATGATATTAGTGTCTTTAATAATATAGTTAGAAATGATAATTATGGCTTCTACTTATTGTATGATTTGTTTAAATATGATACAAAGTCTGCCTTGTAAAATTTAAGCAATTCACACGACTTTGTCCTCTACACCTTGAAAATGTTAATAAATTTGTTTAATAATTAATGTATAAAAAAAAGTAATATTGTCAGAAATAATGTGACAAAATACTTTTATTGCCAGTAAAGCTAGATTTTTTAAAAGTTTTCTTCTAAATACATTAACTAAAAATAATCGTACGGATTTCGGATAAGAGTTTTTATAAACATAATTAACTGCCGTCCAAGTTTGTGATTTTGTAGTGTAGAAAATCTTAGTATTTGAATTTATTGAATGAAAGTAACAATAAATTGGTATTTTTTTGGATACTAAATGAATATATTTTATCTAATGTATGCAGATTGAGAAACATTTGATGATGTATTGAGCAACAAAACAATGTCTTGGGTTGCAACTTCTGTACGACGAAATATACCTTGCAATTAATGGTTATTTATAAAATGCTTGTATTTTCTTATTCTTTTCTTAATAATTAACAAACCCAAAAAATAATGCACTTGCTGCTAATATAATATTGTGCAGACTTTCTTATTGCAGGTTAATAAATTGAATTTGTTTTTTGTTAATATTTTCCAGAAAATGTATTTATACTTTTATAACAAATGATCTGCTGGATATTTTATTCATTAATTTTTATAAACTTGATAAAAAGTATTAAAATGAAATCAATAATTATTATTTAAATCAAAAACTAAATTTATTGTCAGGGGTGGCTTAACCACTTACCTGTAGTGAAAGTGCATCATTTTAGATTGTTAATTAGCCTTAATATAATGTGATAAAAATCTGTTAGAGCACTTGGTATTAACTTACATTCAGAAATTTTGATAAGAATTTATGATGAAAATTTAGCAACAGGAATGAAACTGAAATTCCAACAACAGATTATAAGAAAAGTCTGTTAAGAGTCGGAGCATTTTTGCAATATTTTTGTCAAAATACGAGCTTACATTTTGCAAAGTAGGCAATTTATTAAATTTTTATTTTTGGGATTGAAAACCAGTTTTACTTTTTACTATTAAAATGAAATTTTCCTAAAATTTTTTCAAGTACAGAAGGAAAACTTATTTTTAAAGAAAGTGTGCAGTAAAAGGAATCCATCTGATAATAATATAGGATAGAATAAAAATGATGTGTGTGTGTGTGTGTGTCATTAGGTATTTACATTGTAATATTATCAGAATATAATGTTAAATATGCAACTAATATTTTAAGTATTTAAAATAATAGAATTTTTTTTCTATAGGAAGGAGAGATCAGGAAAGAAACTGTGGTTTATTGTATTGTGTAAACATCATAAAGCACAAAATGATTATACAAGTTGGTTCTATCCACAGGCTCATTAACTCTATCATGGAAGGTATTAGAGCTTGTCCTGCTTATCTCTTCATTTTGGACTTTGAACTTTTACCAGGATTTGGGTCATAGTGTACAGAAATTGCAAACGACAATTTTATTCTATAAGTTATATTTTAATACGTTTCCGGCGGAAGAACGACCGGCGCGGCCGGACCGTCTTTTGGAAATCTGTCACTTACGGGGAAGTATTTTCTATTCTGTTTGTCTCCAATCTGTTTTAAGTTAAAAAAAAATTAGAGCGTAAGCATTTAATTAGTCTGTGATGTAATCTAATAAATACCTGTAAATATAAAACGTCTTGGATAATGTAAGTCGAAACTGTAAATATGTCCGCCGTCGTACGGCGTTCATAAAAATCAACTTTATATTAATCGCAAGATTCTTCAGAATTCGTTCAATAAAACATAATGGACCAACCATATTACGATCTTCTGTTTGAAAAATATGGGTGGGGGGTATAGTCTTTGTACACCTTTCAGCAGCCTCTCCCTTTGCATGTTGCAATCTATTTTGTTCTTTTTTTAAGTGCACCCATTGTATGTCTTTGTTTACATACGAGGGAAACACGGGAGGCTATATTCGTCTGACGTCTCGGTTGACGAGTCCATATGAAAATAGTATTTATTACACCAAAATTTCCATTGTAAAATATTAAATCCTGATTAAAATCATATGTGAAAGGTGGGAGTATGCAAGTTAGTATCAATAATGTATTCTCACAGAAACAACAATGTTTTAGTTTGTTAAAATAACAGTTTAGATGCTTAGCAACATTAAATTTCATAACATTAATTTCATTGCATGTATCTAATATTTAATAAAAAAGTACTCGTTTAACTAAAAATTTTAATTTTAACCATTAGATATAAAAGTTTCTTCATAAAATTTACATTGCTTAAAATTACCTTTTTACATAATTACATACAATTGTGATACATATAACATTGTAGTTAGATAAGCATTTATTACAAATATTTAAAATGTACTAATAGTAACATTTTCTTCAACTTCTGTTTGAGAATGCGTGAAGTTATTCATCTTGTCATAAATGATATTTTGTGTTTAAAACTTGTAGAACGTGAAGGTGGAATACATAATAAGGCTAACTCCCTGCACATCTGTACATAGATTTTTCATTGCAGTTTACATTATTTAATCAGTTGTGCATTTACTGCTAATGAGCTGCAATTATTAAATTAAAATTGTAAGACGACGCCAAACGTCGGGAATTAACTTTTAAATTTCAAATTTACCTTTCCGCCCAGCTCGGCCGGCAGATCTTTTTCGTCTATAAATTCCAGAATGGTCGTTTTGTCGACAAATTTTATCATGTCCACCACGTATTTGGGCAGCCAGGATTTGACGAGGGACCAAATTGCTAAAGAAAATTCGAGTATAACAACAAAAACATATTTCGGAGAAATAAATTTGAACGTAACGCTTACCGGATAATATCCACGGCATGTTATACACCAAAAAGAAACCTGTAAGTAGATATTTAAATGTTTTTCTTTTGAATTCTCATTTTTCAAAATTTTGATTTAATTTTACTTGCCTAAAGTTTTTGGATAGTGATATGTGAAGAGTTGTTTACTAAATTTGACTATGTCCAAATTCTGAAAGATACCTTTGGGGTCAGTATATGTCACATTAATACTTTCGGTACATCCAAAAATCAATTCCACTTACTGCATTTTTTAGGCCCGCACCGGTACAATCGATAAAAACACTTATTCCGGCTCCTTTATTTTCGGTTACTATTTTCTCCACCCAGTACACCATGAATTTCTCCAATACCTCCTCCTCGCCCGGTTCGGTCTTTCTCAAGTTTTTAACTTTGATATGTACTAAATTAAGACAATCGAACTTTTATTAACTTCAAATAACAAAGATAACTAACTCAAACTTTATCTTTAATATAGTAGACGTAACGGAACCGGCAAAGTATCGACTAGTCATTCCGTAACCGATCGGGACGACAGCCGATCCGAGTTCTACAAAAAAAGGGGCCCAACTAGAATTCTAGTTCGACACGTAGACATCTACCGTGGGTTTCGTTAACCTTAAACCAAACAAAGACAATTCAAATTTCGGATGGCACGTTAGAAGGCCGTATTAGTGTCCGTAAGACGACGAGTTAAATTACTTACTACAAGCTAATTCCGACGTAATTGTTAAAGAAATAGTTAACGAGAAACAAAACGAAAGAATACCAGTGACTTACACACAGTCCTCCCCCATTTGTCTTTGTTGCAAGGATGTACACAATCCCTCTGGAAAAGTTCTTGAGGTAGCATATGCTCCGTTATTTCTAACCAAAAAGGAAAGCTGGTTATTTAAAGATAATAGTACTATTAATGTTAGAGGAACTTTCCTACCTTTCACTCCAAATTCTTTCCTCCATTTTATTTCCTCCTTAGCCATGTTAACACCCTTTTCTACCGATTTCCTTTGATGTAGGATGAATTTCTGGCAGTACCAGTCATCAGTTTTTAGACGTTGAATGTCGTCTTTATAGTAGCAATCTACGAAACGACATTTTAGAGACGTCCTCAAAAATTACAACTTTCATGAACTAATACAGTTGTAATGGAAGAAAATAGAAGAATTTGGGAGGTTTGTTTTGGTCGAGAAACTTAAACATTTTAGAGTTTCTTCGATCTCAGCATTTGCAAAGAAACTTTTAAAAGTGGGTACGAAGTCCAAAATTATAGATAAATAACAAAAACTTACCCGCATTTTCGTCGATTTCGGAAAATAACTTGTCACGAAATTCAGCGATCTGTTCGTAGTTCAGTGACATTTCTTTCTCCATCTAGAAGAGGAAAATAAACCGCTACTCCCCGGGTAACTTTCGTTAATACTTTCTATCGCGACCACGTGACACACAGTCGCTCGACTAGCCGTCACCTACTCGAGCGTGACGAACTACTGCTCTACGTGACGTCACTCGGCGGTTGTTACTCCTAACCCAGCAATCTAAAGGAAAATTCCCTAAACGAAACCTGTTCGTTTATTATTATTTACTCAGATTCCCCGCCCGTCAAATACCAAACATCTGCATAGGTAATTCTAAGAATTTATGATTTTATCTTCCTCATCTCTACTTTTTTCGACCTGGTTTTTATTTGATTATATTTTTGTATCGGGCCTCGTCCCACAACCTGTTTGTTTAAATATAACTATATCTAATTTATTCACTAGGAAGTTGTACAATTAACTGTATATAAACATTGTAGGAAAGATCTTAAAATAGTGCATTGTTTTAAAAGTGCACGAAAAAGAACTAAAAAAAACCAAATAACGGCTCTAAAAGAGAAGTTCGCTAAAAGTAAAGGAATATTAGAAATTTTTCTGTTTTAGGGATTTTTTTAATAGAAGAATTTTAGTAAAATTTTAGGGAATTTAGGGAAATTGCTTCGATTAAAAAAAATCCTTCAAATCTGATAAATTCAAGAAATTTACAGTAAAAGTATAATGGTGAAATTTCTTCATAAAATATCCGAACCGATTTTTTTCCCTAATTCTCCCCGCATAAGAAACAATTTATAATGCTTCTACATAATTATATTTTAAAAGAGGGATTTTAAACAAACTTCCTCGAGCTATAAACTGAGATTACAAATTTCCAAAACGTGTCTGAAAGAATGACGTAGAAACGGGCTGTTTGTTTTAACAAGTCCGCAAGAGGTAATTAAATTCGAATTATACAAAATAATGATCATTTTTCATACATTTAAAAATATTTCCTGTATTTTAACAATTATATTTCACATTTTCCTTATTCTGTTTATCCTCCATCGCCTAACACCAGAATTCGTTTTTAAGGAAAGTTTTATTCCCGTTTCATCCGACAAGCGACACTACTCGGCGACTTTTTTTCAATTGTTCGGGGCGCCGCCTGTATAGGATAATGAATTTGTACTAGAATGGCCGCGCGACATCGCGTCTCGGGAGTCGCATGGCTTTGTAGATTCGTACCAAAACCGCTTATTTTGGTAGCATTTTCGTTGCAAGCGATAGAAGCGAGAAAGCAATTAATGGATGGCAACTTATTGTAACGTGCGGCTTACGTAATGTGTTTTGACACGCTTGGAGCCGATTAATTGGATGTTTTAATTAGAAATTTTCGAATAACCGGGCATTTTTTAAGGAAGGAGTAAATTGAAGAAATTTGCATTATGCAATACTTGGATTTAAGTAAACTTTTTTAAAGTTAGGGCGGTGATTTAATCGCCATCTTCAAAATGAAAAATAATGTAAACTTAATGACGATTTCGATTTTTAGCTAAAGAAATTCCGTAAATTGTTCGTTATTTTTAGTTGCTTTTATGCGCGTAGATTTATTTATTAACGAGAAAATAATAGATTTCGATCATACGTGACTATGGAACAAGTAAAGCAACGAGTCGTTACTATAACAATCTATTTTCCGACACCCATTCAATGCCGAGGCATTAAGAATTTTTACCATCCATTTTGATATTTCGTGACTGGAGCGCATTACGCGAACATTCCCCCCAGATTTTCATCTGGCTTTGGGCTACCCGTTTCTAAAAACGCCCAATCGAAGCGAGTAATTCAATTTAGTGCCGGAATCGGATGGGTAGATCTAATTTGGAACCGACCGTGCTGGTCTCTGAATCCATTTATCAAGCGTGACGCATTAACATTAATCTTGCGATATTATCGGTTCCATTAATCTTACATTTAATCCTTAAGATAAATTTAAGTTTAAATGGAGCGCCTAGTACTAAACTCCTAGATGGGCCATTTATAGGGATCTTTCACCCTCCTTAATTCCATCTCGGAATGAAACCTCCCGTGATTTTTTTGCGAATGACTAGGCAAATTTAGTTGTAAAATGTGTTAAAATTCCCATCAATCCTTGCCCTTTTTTCACGAGAAAAATCGTATTGGACGATTGTCTTCACCGAGAATCAGTTGTAACGCGCAACCTATGAAAATTAATTTCAAAAACGTCCAATGAAGATATGGAAATCTCGCTGGATTTCCAGATTTAGTCCTCGTGCTTATAATTATAAACCTCACTGTTAAACTTTTTTTTAAATAATTGCGACGTGTTTAGAAAAGTTTTCCTCCCCTTTCGTCAAATATACCAGGAATATACAGTTGCATTCGGCAATCTAGTGCGCTCATACATGTACTGTATAGTACAGGTACATTGTCAGTCATTGGGAAAATTGAAGACATCCTTCCTTATATGCGTAGAGCCAGGGCCGGATTTAGATGAAAAGAGGCCCTAGGCTATTTCCCTTATGAGGCCCTCTCACCTCCCATTTTTAAGTTTGTTTATTAGTCATATGCGTAGAATTTCTCCTTATTTTCGGCTCAGTGTTTTAGTGTTCACTGTTTTTAGAATAGTGTAATTTTAATTTTGCTAACAATTTGAATGTGGCCCCTCTTGATGTTGAGGCCCTAGGCCGAAGCCTAGTTAGCCTATAGGAAAATCCGACCCTGCGTAGAGCAAATGAAATTGACATAAGTTTACATTTTAAATAGTATGTGTTGCTAAGACTGGTACTTTAGAATTCCTCATTTTGGTATTCAGTGAGATTTCGTTTTACAAGTACTGTACAGTACAGTACGTACAGTACCGTGCGGCCAGCCTTTTCCGTATACAGCAATGTCCACTACTAGTTAACACACGCGTAATTATTTTCACCCCAAGATTAATTAACAAAGGACAGTTTCCGAAATGGAAACGGTATGCGTCTTCATAAATTAATTTACTCGCTTTCCGAACGATCCTATCACGCGATATTAACAATAATTACGCACTTTATTGAAACAAAGCAATTGCACCTATCGCGAGTTATTCGGCCATTTTAGTCTTCAGTACTAGAAATGACGTAGACTAATTTGACGGTTCCGAAATTAATTATTAGCCTTTTACGTAAATTCAAAACTCTGCGTAAAAGTACAATTCGAAGTGGACAAAAATTGCCTTGTTTTTAATTCGGAAAGCGGCGCCTCCGGCAGTTTCGTACACTTGAAAGAAGACATCCGAACTGTAGTTTATATCGAAGGACGTCTTGCGCAATTCCAAATGGAAATCTGCAAAAGGACGTAAGAATTACAAAACATCTTTTCGGGAATTACGAATACTTGGAAAAGTAATGACCAGGCGACAAGACCAGTTTTGCAGGATTAGGTCCGGTTTACGAACGCTAAATTTAAATAGAGGATTAAGGAACGTTTGGCCGATTAAAATGGCATGGCAACGATTCCAACTCTTAAAATTTGGCTCATTGGCACATTTTGATTCAAAGTTAGACATTCCTTCTGTCGGAGAGAAAAAACGTCGTTAGATGTTACGGAATCTCCAATGTCGATTCAAAAGATTGCGTGATGTAACAGCCATTTAAACGAAAAGAAATCTCTCCAGTTCGTCATTTATGTAAATTTACAAGGTAAACCGGTCGGTCAAAATTTGTTAGCAAAGCACGTGTTTTGCGTGTTGTCCTCGAAAGTCAGGTAAAGGTCGGCTCGAAACTTTTAGAATTAATTAATGGCGCGTATGTCGATATCGAGGTAAGAATGCCGATTTCTAGACCTCCATTAATATTCCTTACCAATTCTGAAAATCGAATGCGACCCACGTCACTTTCCTGGCTGTTACTTATACGTAACAAGGGAAAGTATGTAAGCGTATCAAATTTGACTCGCCGAGTTTTTTGCCAATCTTCACGTTTACCCAAAAAAGTAAAAAAATCCGTGGTTTGTTGGTGTTGATGCTATTACATTTTGGTGGTTAAAAGTCGCCCTGTTTATCTCCAGTAGAGTCAGACTTAACGAGTAAAATCGTCATTAAGATTTCTACTTTTTTATAAAATTCATCCTTACCCTCGAAATTGCCATTTTATAGTAATTAAAAAGCTTAAACTATTTTATAACAAAACCTCAGAATTGTACGGTGCAATCTGTTGAATTGTATTGCAATTATAAGTTTTCTAAATATCATAATAGCCGGGAAAGTTATGCAACTCGTTGCTACCTGCAAAGAATTTTAAAAAATATAGCAATGTGTAATCAATTGCATCTTTATTTCAATATCAATAATCCAACGTTAAATGTTGTTAGTACTTTGTATGTTGATACTTTCTATTCGGACGAAAGCTTTAAAGCGCCACAAAAATACGTTGTTCGCCATCGTTACCGGTCGCCCCAAAAGTTTCTACGTACGCAAAAGTTGCGAAACTTAAGAACGTTAAAAATTTCTCCCGGTAATTTGTCGTGCCGTTCGTCCAAAGTCGCTTGTGGAGTCGCGTGGACCGTTCTTCGAAATTGGTCGTGGCCGCTTAAAATGAACTCTTCCACTTTTGGAAACAAAAGATGCAACCGGTGATCCATTTAGGATTACCAGTTGTATCTTTACGAACTTGACGGTTACGGTGGTAAAGATCTTTGCGGGAGGTAATCGGACTAGCCGGTGGAATAGTATGTGCCCGGTTTTTCTGAATGACGAGGTTGCCGTTTTGGTGGAATTTCCTTCCCGGAAAAAACCGAAGCATTGGATTGCCATTTGATTTTCTTGATTTGATTTCGTACGGGTAGAAGAATATTTTGTCGCCGGCAGAATCCCATTTCAAAGTTTTTGTCGTTTCGCAACAATGTTCCGAACAAACCTCCTTTTTCTCCTTGGAGAACGTGGCACCCGTATTCTTGCAAGATAGGTTGTAATCTAACAGAGTTGTATGCATGCTGCCGCCGATCCGAAGAGGCTGGCTTTGTTTTTGGGCCTATTCTGACGTGTCGGAATTTGCTAAAACAAATACGCGTGACCGCGATGGATTATTGTCGGGAAAAGTTGGCTGCAAATGCACGAGACGCTTGGCGGCGTGCATTTGAACTTTGTCCCGAAAATCTTCGCGAGTTGTCCTATTGTTTCTTTCGGTCAAAACGGTGCCTAAGTTTGATTCCGATTGTCGTAATGCATTTGAACCCGACGTTGGGCTGCAGAATTCCCCAAACCTGCAGATCGAGATTAAAAGTACCTTGTCACTTAGAGGAAATCTAAACCAGATTGAAAAATGGGAGGAAAGTGTAGTTTTAAATTTATCTTTGTATACTAGTACATTTATCAATTAACAGGACTTATTATACCGGAAAATTATGGATGCAAAGTCCTGTTAATTGATAAATGTACTAGTATACAAAGATAAATTTAAGCTATGATAAAGGACACAAAGGCATAATAATTGAAAGTGTAGTTTTATTTGTGATAATGCAGTATAGTAATACTTGCATTGTGTGACAGAGGTCTTAGATAAAACAAGTTTTACTACACTAACGATCTGCAATATGATGAAGTGCTGAAATTAATGAATCAGAGGACTAATCAAAAATATCCAGGAAGATTGATTTATAGTGAATCTACAAATAATAGCAATGTGACATCTACGGAGGATATTTGACCGTTTCTCCCGACTCCACACGCCAGAGTGGCGGAGTCTGGAGAAACGGTCGGTTGGACGTAACGCCAACGATCGCGTCTGTGATTACGTTCAATTTATCCGTTCACAAAAATGTGTTTGCATCAAGTTTTACCAAAAGCTTGATAAGATGGCCAACAAAATGTATAAAATGCTTTAAGAAGCATTTGTTGACACAAAGTCAAATATACCGCTCGGTCACCCTATATTTGCATTTTAAATTTATTATACTTCGATCGCAGGTGCATACAGAACCTGTCTGCAGTGTTTCGCAGAAGCAATTTATGGGAAAGTTCCTCACAAATGGTCTTCTGCACCAGAACGCTACACTGTGCCCACAACCGACTGTCGTGGAATTTTTGGCCGTACGTGGCACCGCTGTAGTTCCCTCACCCGCCTTACTAGATTTGGGATTCTGAGACCTTTGAGTAAGAAAATTATACGACTGCACAGATACAACAGCGATAATAAAAATAATGTCTTCATATTATTAACAACTGGTGGAAATGTGGGAAGATTGCTTTTTATCTCTTTCAAAGTATGACTGTAGTTAGTTTTCCTATCATACATTGTATTCTGGAGAATTTTCATTAACCCATATAGAATTGTCATATTCCATCCTCATTAGAGTAGAGAAATTGGTAATTACCAATTTTGCAAAGGGTAGAAATCATTAAAAACTTTGTGTATGCACCGTCATCTTTATTACAACAATTCTGAAAGATCTCGTCTTTGCGACACTCACGAGATACAAATATTAGAAATGCCGGGTCCACGATCGATCCGACGGCAAGAGGAAATCTTGCAATTAAACACAGACTGCGTGAACCAAAAATAAACTATTTTTATTTCGTAAAACAGTGATAGTTTATCATCGTCGATGGTCGTTGATCCCGAATACTATATCGTTGCAATAAAATAGTTCAATAAATAGGCTTTATATCACTTTTGGTGCGTGCGAAGCACTTTCGGACAGAAGAGTAGAATCGAAAGTCCGAGACGGGTTTCTGTGATGGAAGAACGGAGTCTTGGGCAAGAAGTTTGGTAATTTTGGATTTCGCCGGTCCAAAATTAAGTTCTCGTGGAGCGTGCTTAGTCGGAGTACTTAACTGTTAGGATTATAATTAAGGATATTTTACGAAACTAGGGTCGATATTTATTTACAACTGCCAGGCACGACCGAATTGAGACGATTAAATTAATTGGGTCTTTCGGAGTCTTTCATAATCCGCTTCCTCAGATGCGCTTTGTAACTGTGGATGTCGCCGGACCATTTGGTGATAGTCTGTTTTTCGCAGACCCAGATCTCCTCGGCCACCTAAGACAGAGTCGGAGTCGATCATTTTTATAAAATAGACACGAAATGCCGCGACCGGCGACGACACTTACCTGACTGATCAGTCGAAAATCGTGACTGACCAGCACCATCCCTCCTTCGAAGTCGTTAATGGCGTCCGCCAAAGCGTCTATCGTTTCCATGTCGAGATGGTTCGTCGGTTCGTCCAGAAGTAACAGATGAGGCGCCTGCCACGCCAACCACGCAAAAACCACCCTGCACCTCTGTCCGTCGGAAAGCTGACGAATGGGACATATCTGTTGTCTTCCGGTCAGTCCAAATCTCCCAATAATTTTTCTCATTTCTTCCTTTTCTTTGATCTCGGGAAAAGACTGCATCATATAATCCAATGCTGTTATGTCTAAATCAAGTTGTTCGTGTAGATGCTGGGAAGATTAAGAGAAAGAGTTAAATGCAAACAATTTTGCATGTTATGTGAAGTGCATAACAGATTTAACTAAAGGTTAAAATCTATCCAAGCAATTACATGTTTCACTCATTATCAGCATATATGTGATAATTACAGAGAATCTGTTGATCTTTGTTTCGTATATCACAACATTTAAATTTTACAGTCCATAAAATTAGGGGTAACATTTATGAAATATGATATGAAACTGTTTCCTTGAAACAACTCTTGGAATGAATAATATGCTAACTTTATTTTAGTGCACATTCCATTAACTTAAGACAAGATTTTACTGATGTAGAAATACAGGTTATGAGACTTCTTTGAATCATATGAAACATTACAATAATGAAGAAGAATGCTTTCTGCACCAAATTGTTACAATGGACATAACTTGGTCACACACTTAAGAGCCAGAAGTGAAATGTCAATCCAAAGAACGGTATTATCTCGCATCACCAAGACCAACAAAGAATATTGGTTACTGTTGCTTCTCGGTAACATACCACAAACTTATCGTCGTTTGTTCCTACTGAATCGCCTAATGTTGACTAACCTGCACGACAATACCATCTCGTAGGATGTGTTTGTTAATAGCAAACACTCCGCATATCTACCACCACAGGCACGTGCTTGTGTTTGTATGCATTTGAGAATGACTGAAGAAAGTGCTATCAATAGTATCATGATGGCAAGACCTACAATTTTAAAATATCCACTTTTGGAAACAAAAGAAAAAGGATTCAAAATAGACATGAAAAAATTAGAATGCTGGTTACCATTTTAAAAAATTCAAGATGACATACCAACATTAAGAATGAAAATTTTTGAAAGCAAATGTTAGTTTCATTAAAGTGTCTTGGATAAAACTGTATAACAGTTGTAAAGGTGCTATGTTGCTTTCTACTGTAAACTATTACTAAAGCAGTCATTCTTGTATTCCATAGGACTTTTTAAATGGAGCTTGGACTATTGCAGAAGAATAAACATGTTAGGCAGTATACGGGTACAATCACATATCAATAAATGGGGTTGGGAGATCTTGAATTATCCTCCCTATTTATTGGATCACAGTCCATTTGACCTTTTCCCAAATGTCAAGTAAGTGCAAGACCAGACATTTGCTAACAAATGATTTGATAAATGTTTGGTAGTTATTTTGATAGAGAAAATGCAGAAGACCGAATGACTTCTCGGCATCCTTCGGTCTCCCACAAATTCGGAGTCAAAAAATAATTGTGCCGAGCGGTCTTCGTACCCCGAACACCGGGAGTTCGGTTGTGGGTTCGTGCCTCGTTTGGATGGACCAGTCACGTGGAGTTTTCCAGGTTTTCTCCACATCTGTAATGCCTAAATAGGGGCCAGTTTCCCTTAAAAAGGCCTCCCCCTAGGCAGATTGCCTAAGTGTTGCATTGCCATAACTAAACAAACAAAAAATAATTGAGACCGATTTCCAGATACCAGAGAACTATTAAAATTCATATCATCACTAAGGAAAACATTCACTAATTGCACCATATAAAAACATCACACATAGTTGTGAACTGTCTAGTTTGCTGTTGTGAGATGATTTTTATTAAAAAATTTAAATTTACCTGATGGTATCGGGCAATCCGAACGTGAGAATGTTTTCGAATCAGTCCGTCGCTAGGAACCACCTGTAAACACCATCTTTAATAAATCGAATTGCAGCAAGTCTCTTAACAATTATCAAGAAAATTACCTCTCCACTTAGTAACTTTAACAGAGTGGACTTTCCTGCTCCATTGGGTCCCACCAGAGCAATTCTAGAATCGAGATCTACTCCGAATTCTAAATTTTTATAAATCAGAGGCTGCAATAAAATAGAAAAAGCTCAGACATGAGATACAAATATTAATTACTTCACAGAATAAAACACTCACCCCATTTTCACTGTATTTAAATGATACATTTTGCACCATAATGACGGGAGGAGGAATCGTTCCGCAGGAAGGAAAATAAAATTGAACAATCTGAAATAATTTTTAAACGGTTGTACGAAATTCCCTACGGGCTTAAAGGCAACGTCCAAAAACCAACATTTTACCTTGTCGGACAACACTTTCTCCGTCAGACCGCCGGCTATCATTTTGTTCATCGTTTTTTCTTTGCTCTGGGCCTGTCTTGCCAGTTTTGCACTTCCGTGACCAAATCTTGCAATGTAATCCTAGATAATTTCAATTTAAAAAATGTTTAATTAAGTCATATTGAGTATTAAATTTAATTATTAATGCTTGCAAGATCTTTCAAAAGAAATTTAAAAATATAATAAAGAAAGAATATGCTGCATTACAACTAAATGTTTCTATCTCCAACCAATATCAGAAATCTTACCACAATGTTCATACGATAGCCACATCTTACTTTGATTTTAAAAGTGGAAGGTATTGTTTTAATACACCACTTAAAAACTGGGTGTACTTGAACTAAAGCTACTAAACCTAATATCCAGCAGCGAAGTTAGGAAGTGCTGACGTTTTCCACTGCAATAACATCGCTATTAATTTTCGCAATGTCGACTCCTTTCCCACAGCGTGGAAGTCTCGCTTCTAACTATAAATTCTTACTATCCCTTTCTTCTCGCATCACCTCCCCTTTCCACACGTGTACGTCAAGCCTGTTGTCTCGGCAGCTGGGGGTGTAGTTTGCCTGATGTTGTCCATTCAACATGGATGAAAACACTAGCACTTCCAAACTTCTCTGCTGGAAGGTTTTTAGGTAGCTTTAGTTATTATTTTAATATCTTAATAACTTTAAGTAGTCAATGTTAGAGTTTATTGTATTCAAATTGCCAATATATTTTACACCTTTGTTCAACTTATACTTATGTAAAAAATATTATATTTAACAACATCTTTCTATAATTAGAATTGTCACACTTAAGAATACAAATGACTTACTTCCTTTATCCATTTACAAAGGAAGTGTGATCATGTCTATCATTTGTTATCCTTCATTATAACTATTATATCTTTGCAAATACATTTTCAAACCTCCCACTTCAAATGTTAAATGCATAACATTAGCTAAGCATTTTAAACAGGTTAAATTACAAAATAATAATATTCTTTCCAAAATACTTAGTCATTATGTAATAACTTGTTATAATCAGTATGTACCAAGTTGGGTATCGACGGACTATTGTCGAGAAATGCAGGAGGATAACTTTAACATGGTTTACATGTGGTGGTCTATGTAAATTTGGTCACACAAGTAAGTTGTAGTTATATAATATTTTGTGACAATTTTTATAACTAAATATTAATGGTTTTTAATTTTATTACTGCTATTGGCATAAGAAGCTGGCCGACGAGAGATTATCCAAAATGCATACATGGAAGGAAAGTAGTTAATAAAGTGATGTACTAATTTCAAACTTTGTATTCTTAACAGTGTAATAAATCTATCTGTAGAAAGCTATTGTTAAGATTATGTTTGTAGTTTAATCTAGACAAGAAGCACACTATAGTATTTAATATTTTTCATCAGGGCAGTCTCCTGAAATCTGGAAATGCACTAAAAATAAGCTGCAATTCTTTATAAAGATAAAATTAACTAAAATTGGAAGATATATTACTGCAATAATAAAACAAAGCCACCATTAAATCTCAGTAACTATCATGTTTTTTCTTTAACACAATGTAAACTGGTATAACAAAAAATATTAACACCTACATATTTTTGTTAATAGGAAGAATTTACAGCAAGCAATTCACATTATTTTTACAAAACAGATTAGATTTGGATTCTCAGAATTTATGCAGGCAATGTGATCTAAACACAACAAGCTCTCGATCTCTTGCAAGCTGACTGTCCCTTATTGGACTACCACCTAGTACTGTTCAACTATCAAAAATATATAAATACAGACTTAGTTAATAATATCAAACAATTATCCAAAGAACTATTATTTTTGAAATTTACATAAGTTAAAAGAAGACTACGTCCTTTCGAGGAAAAAACGTAATAAAACTGAGCATTATTTAAATTTCTCCCGAAAGATCACTATTTCTGATCAGATTTATAAAAATACACGCTTCTTTCTACACACATAACATTTGTTCTGCGAGTGCAACGTTTCAAACGTCGCACGAGAACCTTCAAATTCTCGGCCAACGTATCATCATTTCAGAAGTAACTTTTGTTTTGTATCAATTTTGACATACAGTGATAACGATATAAAAATATGCCACTAATTAAATTTCTATTCTAGATAGGATTATCCTTTTTCTGAAATCAGCATTGTCATTTTAATGAAAAGGTTAATGTTACCTATGGTTCCAAAATGGCAGCTCGTCTCTGATTCTAGCAAATAGAAGAAAGAAAACAGTGGGGATGCACATTTTAATCTAACCTAACCTATTCTAATAATATTAGCATAATTATTACCAACCAAATTATTAGAATAGGTTAGGTTAGATTAGAATGTGCATCCCCACTGTTTTCTTTCTTCTATTTGCTAGAATCAGAGACGAGCTGCCATTTTGGAACCATAGGTAACATTAACCAATGAAAATATTTTAAGAGCATCAAAGTATTTCTCATAAAGCATTAAGGAAAGAAAGACAAATAAATGAATAAATGGACTTAAAAAATTGTTCAAAAATAACCTAACGAAAAAAATCACTATCGGACGCAGAAATTAACATTACCAAAGTTGGGGAGGACCTCCAAATAAAAGAGAAAATCAATGACAAAAAACAGTTGTTTGTCATCGTCGAGTGTTCGTTCCAGATATGGATACATTGTCTATCAAATCCTCGAAACCAATTGCTACCCACCACCAGTGGCAATACCATTCTCTTACAGGACAAGTCCACCTGCAAGTGTATGATCTCCTCAAAGGGCCTACAACTTCAAGTATTTAACGATTCGCAATCACTTGTAAACTCTGTCTTTCATGGTTGGGGACTAAGATAGACCAATTGACTTATAATTCTCTTATCCTATACATATGTATATATATATGTAAGCCTCTATGTTAATAAATGGGTATTTATTTTGCTAAATGAGTAGTGGAGTGCAACTTCTTTCGTGTGCTCGGTCTCGTCTCGGACCTCCTCCGTCCCAAATCCGACCGCCTACAAACACAATTGCTCAAATGTAAATGAGAACAAACAGTTTCGGTGTCTATCCTACAGTGGTGTCGGAGCCTTGATGCGGAATTGTGGTGCAGAAGCATAGGAGGTGCTTTGCACATTGTCACGACTTAAATGATATTTACGTTCACAATTTTCATAAACACAAACAGAACCACCAACAAAGATAAATCCTATAAAACTAAGACAGATTTCAAATGACAGACTCGAGAAATTAGCATCTTCAATAACTTTGTACAACACAAACTAATTCGGGTTGCATATACAGCAACTATAACTTTTACAGAGAATGTTTGGTCCTTGTAAAGATTTCAAGAAAACAACATGTATGTGTTGATTACTGCTGCTGAATATATACAAAATATAACCACCATAGAAGAAATAGTAATACTTTGTAATTTCTTTTTTCTGTACAGGTAAAGCATTTCTGAATTTGTGAGGCTGTAGCAACAAGGATGCAAATTTGCCTCATGTGACAAAACAGCTATGTCAAAACAAAACACAAGATGGTTTGTATAAGAAAAGTTTCAATTTTTGTCTTCGACAATTACCCAGTGACCGACACACTTGTTCTCGATTATAAAATACCAAAATATTTACCACCTCTTGTTAGCATCACCTAAATCACAAGATACAGGCATAATTTAAAGAAAGTGAACAATTTGTATATATAAAAATTGTTCTACTTTCTCTGTAAAACTAAATACAGATTATAAATTTAATATCTGAAATTAGTAATATATTTTAGTTAAGTTTTAAACAGCAGCATTGAAAAATAAGCATCACTAACATCGAAACAAATCGCAGCCAAAATCACAGGAGGGAAAAATGGGAAATAATTAATCTATGAAGGCTTTTGTCTAACACATCACAAGTGAGAACATTGTTATTTTCTCACTCAACAGCTCATAGGCAATTATTTTGAGTCCATCTAAGCACATCAAGTGATCACAGACTCAAAGAAATTCGAATAACGGATGAAAAGCGATTTTATTTATACTTTCGGCTTGACATTTACATCGAGTATCACTGTATATCATCCGAATAATTAAAAAGAAAGGAAAAAAAAAAAAACAAACCTTCATATGGGCAATTTGACTTTGTTCCCATTGATATCTTTTCATTTGATTTTCTAGTAACTCCAACCTTGTCTTCACAAAAGCATCATAATTACCCTAAACAAAACCACAGCATTAAGATTCAACAGATTACAACCATTTTTACCCAAATTTTGAAACTGAAAAAATTTTATTTTTACTTACTCCATAATATTTTAGTTTCTTCTTATTGAGATGTATAATATTTGTACATACTCCATTTAAGAAATCTTGGGAATGAGATATGATTACCAAAATACGCTTATACCTGAAAATTTTGTAACATTGATTACGTTAACAATATCTTAATAATGATGGCAATGTTATAAGTACAAGTTTAAGAAAAAATTAACAAACAGATGTGACCAAAATCATGTTTTATTATGTAAACTTGTCATTTACTTGCTCGATTTTTCGAAGACGTGTCTTTGTCGACGTCGTCGTCGATGTGGTGTTTTCTGGGTTTTGGTCATTTGTGTTTGTTAATGAATATACTTTGTAATTCCAAATGAAAAATAAAGTTAAGAAATTCACATTTTTAATTCTTCTTCCAGCCAGACACAAGCATCCAAATCCAAGTGGTTGGTCGGCTCGTCTAGCAACAGCATGTGTGGGCTGACGTACAGTGCTTTAGCTAATGCTATACGCATTCTCCATCCTCCTGTAATATAATATAATATAATATACAATATTTTGATGTGACAGTTAAATTTTATAATAAAGTTTAAACTTACCCGAAAAATCTTTGCATTTCTTTTGTTGCATTTCCTTACTAAATCCCAGACCGTGCAGAATGTAAGCTGCCTTTGCTTCTGCCTTGTCTGCACCTATGTCGTCTAACCTCTCGTATATGTCCATCAATTGTTCTTGCGACTCTTTTAGGAACAATCGTCGATATTTAATATTCCGGAATGCAACGTTTTGTCTCAAATGTGGCAAAACGACTCACCTTCGTCGTCGTACTGTACTAATTCTTCGGCCAGTTTCTCTAGACGTATCCGTTCTTGATCGACGTCGAGCACGGCTTCGATGGCCGTCTTGTCGCTAGCGGGTATTTCGCGGGTCAGATGATAGATGTCGACGTGTCCCTGAATGGGGACTTCCCTTCGACCCAATGCAGCCAATAATGTGGATTTTCCTTTCAAACAAAACGTGTCACCTCGTCAACATATTTGGCATCGGAAGTCGTATTGCAACGTTTCTTTTGCCATTAATATACTCTAAAAAATTCTTACCACATCCGTTCAGACCGACAAGACCATACCGTCGACCACAGTTCAATTCCAATTTCGTATCACTGAGAATTTCCACCCCGTGAAAAGTGATGGAGAAATTATCAATTTTGACGTCTCTAGATCTAGGATGTACTCCCAAAACGCCCGTACAAGCTCTTGCCTCGGCATTCAATTCCATATCCTTTTGTAATTTCTTCACTAATTCAACTTCCACTGAAAATAAAAATAAAACTATAACACCAGTAACAAGTTGTGCAAGATTATAAATTAGCATTGTTGGCAAACATTAAATTGTGGAGTAATTAAAGTATCCACTCAAAAAGTATCTGGAAAACAAACCCTATAGAACAGAATTTGAATCTGCTCCTTCAAGACTGAACATAATTCACAAGAATTACATTTTATACCTGAACATATTTCTTCAAATTGATCTATCAAATACTTGTTCATACATAACTGTCTTATTGTAAAATGCACACATCATTGTATAGGCTAGTTCTCACCAAGCACAATTTATCAGCAAGGGAAAATTTTTTATATCGTTACTGATGTCATTTCTGGCAAATATTTCTACGATCATACTAGTAGTCCAATTTGTCAAAGTTACACACTAGCAAAAAATACTTCCATCAATCAGAATGGTGGATTTGCTGACGTAAAGAGAGAGGAGAAACACCAAGACAGCAGCAACTATATATACAGCACATACAATACAACTTATAACAAGGAACAATGATTAGTGATGTGACGAATAGTATATTCGGTCTCAGCCGAATACCGAATATTCGGCCAGGAGCGTTGCCAAATGGCCGAATATTCGGCCAAACTATTCGGCTCGATTAACGCACATACGAAAATTGGCTCGCAAACTGCATTATGGCAAAGATCATGCACTGTGCTCTCTATTGGCCCACTGTCACTACGATTTTTCTTCCAGTAGATCTAAATTATTTAAATTATAATTATTAAAGTTAATATGAGATGGAGCCTAACTTCTACCTCTAGTGCCAAATTGGTTTATAATTTATGTAATAGCCGTAAATAGCCCGCTATGATTCGGCAGTTGTTGGTATTTAGATGTAAGTTATAACTTACATCTAAATACCAAGTTATTTTATTTGCAATCGATCATTTTAACTCTTTAATTAAACACTAAAATTTTGTTTTTTTTTACGTATTTGTAGACTGAATAGTACCCGAAGGATATACTTTTGTGGTGACATAATATGGTCTAGTTTCTCTCCAGTTGTGGAACATTTCAAATATATCGTATAAATATTAAAATATACGCGAATACGAATATAACATAATTAACTAAACAATAACATTAATGCCCGATACATTCTAACCTACACGCCATCAATGCCATAAGATATCGGGCTAGATAAAGGCTATAATATTATTTAATTACGAAATAATTTAATACTAGAGTTAGACGCTATTTCTTATTAACTTTAATAATTATAGTTTAATGTTCAGCATTAATAAAAGTTACAAAAATGATTAATTTACTGTGTGTTTGTTATTTCTTACTCCTGTTTTTAGGTATTTGGTATTCGGCCTATTTGGCCGAATACCGGGTAGTAACCGAATATTCGTTACATCACTAACAATGATCCATTTTTGCTTTTCCTTTCTTTTTAATAAGTAGATGCAAAATGATGAAGCATTATTACTAACTCACTGTTCTTAGCCATCTTGTTGAAGTGATGTTTACCTTTGATCAGAACTAATTGGCTGTGTGTTTTACTATTCGGTTAAAATTGTCGAGGGGGAAAAAATCACTTTTCCAATTTGTTTTCACTAGCAAATGTCTTTTGGAACCAAGCTTAAGAGTTGTATTTTTACACATCAAATAATGCTTTTGGCCGACTCATTTGCCTCGCATCTACACCCAAAAAATTCAATTTTTCTGATTCTTCAGAACATAGTTGTGTATGTCTAGATGGAAACTCAATTGTTTAAACAAAAAAAAAATAGCTGTTTTATTTGCGTGCAAGTTATCAGCAGCTTATGCTTTGTCTAAGTTGAGTTAGAGTTTAATTTTCATATTCTAATTCAGTTACTTTATTGGAACAAACTATTATAATATATATAAAACAAAGCACAAAATTAAGAAAATCAGGCCTTCTCAGATAATGTGAATTGCCAAAATTAATTTTTGCTATATAATATAATATTACATACCAATTTCATAGAAGGAATTTGCTGTTATACAGTATATAAAATATAGCTTTGCAAAATTATGTAACTAAATCCTTGATATGAATTACACAGCATCTTAATGTATTAGCAGGTAGCCAAATACTTCAAGTTCAACGTGCAACAGTTTTAGAATGTTTTGCCCATTCCGTCAAAACATATTGACTAGAACATTACACGCAGATAGCAAAATGGTTATCCTCAATGAAGATGAATGAGAAGACCATCATTTTCTGACAAAATCAGAGATGAGTCAGTTTGCATAGACACTTTACATTTTCACTGCAGTTCTTATAGTATAAATTGTGGTGTATCATTAGGTAAAATCTGATAATTTTGGCAAAGTTATGTCAATTTAAGAGTGAGTGTAAAAACTATTGTTACTTATAGAAAAAATGATTTATTGAAAAACAGAAATGTGATGATAATCTAAATACGGTAGAGCATCAATTATCCGACCCCCGATCGACCGTTACGTCGGTTAACAGACCGCGTTCTAGTCGGCAAATTCAAATGTCCGCTAGTGGTGTGGCGCTACAATATTTGGCTGTCTTGGCTACTTTATTATTATTTTTGTTAAATTTTTGCGTGTTTTAACTGGCAACACTGGCTCGACCACGAAAGGGATGCCTGTATTTAAATGAGGCTTAATTTTCTATTTTCGTCTTTATTTTTGTATTTATTTTGTGCAAAATAAAGAAATAATTTGTAACGATACAATAGCGACGATTATTATTTTAAAAAAATTTTGTTAGGCTTAACATTGATGAAAATTCAATGCGAAGTAGGTTAATAGCGATATACTAATATACCAATTACATGGGATATACTAATATGCTATACTAATAATGTATTTTTTCATACTTTTCGATTATCCGTTTTTTCAGTTATCCGACCAACCCCAGTCCCCAATTGAGTCGAATAGTCGATGCTCTACTGTATACAAAATTACTTGTCCCGACTGACTGACTGATTCATCATCACCCACAGCAAACCGCTGAACCTAAAGAGGTGAAATTTGGTACACAGGGTACATCATGAAAATGCACACTAAGAAGGGATTTTTGGAAATTCCCTCATGGGAGGGAGAGGGAGAGGATTAAGGCTTAATCTGAAGAATGGTTTCTACTGTACTATTTTAGATACAACTTTTTGTTTTTAACTACACTTAGTCTTCATTGAGTTTTGTATTTATTGAGTACTTAGGTGTAATTAAATTGATAACATTTCAGACAATGTTATAAATATTTTAATATATTTTGATTTTTTAACCAAATGTTCAAACCGTTTTAAATTCGAACTTGTTATTGCTTATTGGTTCGATTATAGAACGATTGTAAACATTCCAGAAAATTGATCGGGTTGAAAATATTCGTTTGAAGCAGTAAAATGATTCTCGGGAATAAGGGGTATGTGTTATGTAACAATTACTATGCTTGTTGAAGATTACTGTTGATAGTAATAACTTAATTTCCAAACAAAATATTTACCAAATCAACCAAATCGTTTGCCCAAGTAACATTAGGCTCATTTGGTAGTATAATAATACACGTAAAAAATACGATTTCTGGCTTTACAAGTTTTGGATATGACGCAACTTGATTATTTAGATAGAGCAGTTACGAATTCCAGGTCTCTGTAACTTCTAGCATAACATTTTTAAAACTTGGCACTATCCCTTACAAAATAAATGAATAAATGACAGTTAATTTAAGAAAAGAAACTAAAAGAAATTTTTTTAATATTAAGATTACAAGCTGAAGATAGCCAAATTTTCATGGGGGGAGTGCTCTGATGATAACAGCTTTTGGCATCAATTTCTCTCCACTTCCAAAATTTGTCTTACTACTAATAGATGAAAAATACTGAGTTATTTTGAATTAATATGAATAATATTAAGCTTACTATATTATTGTTACAAATCTATGGAATAAAACCAAATCTCGGTCCCTTGCAGAAAACACCAATAAAGAGAGGAAGACCACCACTATCTCATCAAAAATTACTGACTAATAATACCAAATCGACGGAGCCAGAAACAAATCTTATCACCGAATATACAGAACCTAGAATCATTATTCCAAACAGGTGAATTAATTAATTTAACCTCTTTGCAAGAACAATTACCTACGGAACAAACAGACATTTCGACGGCAGAACTATGGAATAAAATATTTGAATCGATAACCAATAGTAATGATAAACTGACGAGTCAACTTTCACTAATAAGAGAAGAAATTAACATAATTCAAAATGAAATTAAAGATTTTAAAGAGCAATTGAACAAATTAATAAGAGAAATGATAAAATAGAAACTGAATTTACCAAATTAAGACTAAAAAAATGAATTGACTCAATATAAACTTGATTCGCTAACACTATGAATAATTATAAATGACTATTCAAATCAGTTTAAAGATATAACTCGAAAAGAATTAGCAATATTTTTTTCTAGTACTTTAAAATGGTATGCAGCAATTCAGAAGATGTAGAAAACATCTACTCAATACCCAATTCAAATATTCATATTAAGTGCATAGTATTAAAATCAGACCAATTAAAAAATAGAATCCTTGCAGTCTTCAATAAGTCGAAGCAAAACGAGATGCTAGGAAAATGGCAAGATATTAATACGACAACCGATTTAATCAAAAATTCTCACAAAAGAAGGAAAAAACTTTTACCATATTATATGGACTTTAAGAAACAAGGATTACAACTAAAACTGCATGTCAACTATCTGATAATAAGTCATCAAAAATATTACATATAGTTATATTCTCTACAGAAAAACCTAATAACATAATTAATCCAGAAGAAGAAAGTGAAAATAAACAATATAGTAAAGTTTCAAACAATCTCAAATTAAATATCACAAACTGAACTGCCAAAGCTTATAATCCATAAGATAAAAAGTCAGGAGTTTTTACAATTACTATATGATACTAATCTCTTGGGTATAACTGAAACCTGGCCAGTCACACCAGTTAATATTATTATTAAAAATAGGATAGAATATACAATTATATTATCTGAAGCACAGAAACCAGAAGGACCAGGGCAACCTTACGGAGGTCTATGTCTAATGTTAAGAAAAAACATTGGTACAGTAAAATTTATCCAAAAACCAAATAATTATATAATAATCTTGTTGCAAATCGACAACATTGATACGAAATACTTATTCAAAAAGTTAATTATAGTTTATGTTCTGCCAGATCAGATACATTTATTTTATTTAATAAGTCTATTTAAAAATCTTGAAAAATAGATTCAGAATATAAAGGTCTAAATAATTTAATTCACTTTAAAAAGCACAACAAACTAGGTCTTCAATTACAAAAAAATACTCAACAATCGCAATTATTAATTTTAAATGGAAGAATAAAAAATGATTATCCGTCGGAATTCACCCGTGTTGCTAATGTCGAAAGTTCGGTAATAGACCTAACGATACGTTCCGAATTGCCGTCTGATCTACGTGTAGAAATTCGAGTATTAAATTGTGACCTATCCAATCATTTTCCACTCAAGACTGTCTTTGAAATGGCAAATATCCAAGTAAATAATAGAGAGGCTCAACCTTATCAAAAAATAAATTACGACTACCAGAACCTTCAAATACAAATTAGTGAAAAAATTAAAAATTTACCTAAATTATACCAGAAAATGGAGTAGAAATATATTGTCAATTGGAAAATCTAATAATAAAATTCATTAATATAAAAAAGTTTAACAATATAAAACTAATAAGTTTAAGAAACATTGGTAGACTAATTTTGAGATATAACAAGTACAAAGAAAAATAAAGCAATTTAGGAATATATCAAACAAAGCAAATCTTATAAATACAAGAAACTTAAAACAATGTATCATAATGTGTTAAAATCCAAGAAAACAAAATATTTTAAAAATCTAGAACAACAGTTAATGTTAAATAAAGATAATCCTCTGTTTCGGTCAACAATACAAAGATTACATAAACAGGATAATGAGAATCAATTACAAATTGACTTTTTAACCAGGTCACTCTATTATAAAAGAATAAACTACTATATAACTAATATAGAGATGCTGAATCCAGAAAATGAAACTTTAAATCCTGTAATCACGTATGAATTGCAGGCATCAATCAACAAAATCTTCACTAGGTATTGATCTAATTACATTCTTAAAATTACTACCACCATCCAGAAAATGTGTATTGCTTGAACTATTCAATTCATTCTACAACTCGACAAACTTTCCGGAATCTTAGAATACAATAAAACTACTAATGATCTATAAAAAAAAGAAGATGGAAAAGATCCCAGAAACTACCGGCCAATAGCGTTTACCAACATTACGAAAATGCGTTACTATTGGGTTGTTTGAAAAGTAATTTCGTTTTTTTCATAGAAAAATAAATGCAATATTCTTATAATAAATAAATATTTTATTAAATTATATATTGATCATTTTGGTCAAATACCTGTTGTCATTGTTTCTGGTAGTAGCACGATTTCACATTCATAAAAATTTTGATTGTTGTTTACAAAAAACTGATCTAAGTGATTTTTGACATTGTCATTTCAAGTAAATGTCTTACAGTTAAATAAACTTTGTATAGACCGGAACAATTAATAATCCGAGTGTGCCCGATCTGGCGAATACAGTTGGTGCGATAACGCATCCCATCTAAGGTATAAAAGTTTCTGACGAGTTATTAAACTTGTGTGAAATTTGGCATTATCATGGTAAAACACTACACTTTGTTAATCAATTCTGGCCTTTTCTGTTTGATGATATTACTCAATTTGTTTACTGGATGGCAGTACACTTTCGAATCAATTGTTAAATTGTCCGGTAAAAGCTCAAAAAAATTTTTTTTAAAATCCAATCATAGAGAGCATTTCTCGTTAATAACATGGGAAACCCACATATCGAGCTTGACACGAAACCAATTTATTTTAAGTAATAATAAACGGTTCAATTTAACAAATTTAATCTCAGTGATTTCGTGTGTTGTTATATGGCAGATTGCTTCGATTGGTACCTTTATTTTGTTTTCGTTGGCTTCGAATGGCCATCCAGAATGTGGTGTATCTTCAATATTAGAATTGCCAGAACGCAATTTTGTAAACCAGTTTCGGTACTGTCTTTCTCTCAACGCATCTTCTCCAAACATGTACACTCAAACCTGTTTTTGTGCAGTCTATTTTTGTGCGATTTTTTATTTGTGCGATTTGTTTTGTGTGATTTTTTGTGTGCGGTATATGAATTTCAATCAAATTGGTATACTGCACAAAAATAATTGCACGTATAAAAAATCGCACAAAAAAAGACCGCACAAAACAGGTTTGAGTGTACCACAATTTTTTTCTTGTTTGAACGGCGTTTTGATTTTTTAGTTATAAAAAAGCAAAATATGCCAAAAATGATGCTTTCGATTTTCCATATTTGTTGGGTCACCGGAAAAAAAAAAAACAATTGTACAGAATCAAACAAAATTTTTTATAAATAAGTCTTAAAATGTCAGCTGTCGAAGTATATAATGAAAATGTGGTTTAAAATAAACTTGGCAGGTAAAAATACATCTAATTCTTCTAGTAATAAAAAAACGAAATTACTTCCGAACAACCCAATACAATACTGGCACCACGATTTCAATGACGGATTGCGGAACTAAACTTAAACTCAAAATTTCAATTCGCATTTATAAAAAGAAAAGGAACAATAATGGCCGTATTCTTCTTAATATCAATAATACAAATACAACATAAAAACAAACCTGTTACCGGCGTGTATCTTGTAAAAATCGTCTCACAAATGTTTTTGAACTCTATGAAGTTCTTCTTCAGGTGGAAATGGAATACTTAAAAAAAATAAAACAGGAGATTTCAAACAGAAAAATTTGTCGAATTCATTTTTAATATAACAGGTTCATTTTTATGTTGTGAGTGTAGTAAATTCCCGGTGTTAGTACAGAGTTGAACAGTGTTGCAATAATACAAATTAAAAAAAACAGAAAAATATATTCAGCTTTCATCGATATATCAAAAGCATTTGTGATTCAATTCACGTCCCAACTTTGATAAATAAATTGAAAATCTGTGGCTCTAGAAAAAATTCTCAGATTCAATTGCGAAATTATTTTCATTATACATAATCAACATTATCCATGGTAACCAAATATTCCCAGAATTAAATACAAACCGAAGATTACTACAAGGAAAACCACTATTGCCATATTTGTTTAACTTTTATTTAAATGATGTGGATAAACTATTTCTACTTGATACTGAAGGAATTCAAATTTATGGAAGAACTTACCACTATATATTATATGCAGATGATCTAGTATTACTCGCACCAACAGACAAAAATCGCCTTAAAAAATAAAATAAATATAGTAAAAACTTATCTGAATTCTCTGTTTTTAACGATCAATATCTCTAAATCCAAAATAATTATATTTAGAAATAATGTTAAACTGCCAAAACAAAAGAAATCATTCTATTTAAATAATCAATCTCTTACCTTAGTAAATGAAATAAAATATTTAGGCATATCATTTAACTAAAATTGCAATTTTCAATTGCACTTGAAGAATCTAACTGCTAAAATAAATACTTTAATAGATAACATTATCTATTTACGCGCAACTTTAAAAATTACAAATTTAAAGCTACAGATGAACCTATTTAACCTATCGATTATCCCTTCAATATACTATGCAAGCCCTATATGGGCACTAGATTTATTATACAATTTATAAAAATTCCACGTTATTTACTTACGGAAACCATATAAAACAGAAAGAACAGTTTCAGTATATGCAATAAGAGCAGAAACAAACAGATTCCAACTATATCCGTTTTATTTAAAGAGATTAATTAAATTCTACTACAGACTAAAAAATGCTAATGAAGATCACATAAGATTCTTAAATCAAATAATGCTAAATCAAAATAATAACTCAAAAAACAATAATTTAATAAGTTATTACAAACTTTTAATGTATCAAACAGATTATTTAATAATTCAAAAATAGACTGGTAATACGGTTACTCGTTAACGATCGAATCGGCGTTTTCTCAATCTATTATTAAGGATCAAAACTCGTTAATTCATTCTGCACACCATCCACGGTACGTCGACACTTTAAATATCCCGTCAACTTCGAATATCATAACCACATATATCAGTGTGAACATAAAAAAACTATTAATCCAATTAAGACTTAATAAATATTTACTGTTTATTAATAACACTTATATTGATTTTACTAAAGACAGTGCAACTCAAGTGATTATTCTTTGAACCATTTACTAAGAGATTGTGAAGGATTAAATAAATACCGTCAAAAATACGAAATTAAAAAATTAATACGTACGAAACAAAATCAAGACTATAGAACTAAATTAAACAATCTTACGTTAAATCAAATGTATAGAATTAATGGTTTTATTAATCAAATTGCTAACAAATTAAAAAATATATGAAAAATTAATAGAAATAAAATAATGTTTATTAATTATAATGTAAATCAAAGTAAAATATTTAAATGTAAACAAATGTCAAAATGCACTACCAAGTGATTATTGTAATGTTACTTATAATCTTTACGAAAATGTATATTGGATGAACATTGATTAACAAATGTATATTATTAAATTACAGTGGAACCTCGGTATACGACCTTAATCCGTTCCCGATGTTTGGACTTCTACCGAATAGGACATATACCAAACCAACGTTTCCCATAAGAAGTAATGGAAAAATGATTAATCCATTCTCGTGTAAAAAAAACCCTCTTGATATGATATATTAATAGGATTGTAAAATAATTGAAACACTGTTTGAGCGCATTAATAAAAAAATAAATTTTATTATAGATTTTTAAAGTTATTACAGTATATCATATTATATTATTTAAATCATTAAATCAAAATCAAATCAAACTCTCCTTAATACTAATAATCTGTTTAAAAATTGATTAAACCCCTTTCGCCACGTTAGCAGATTTAATAATGTCTTTATTTTTCACCATTGTCGATATCGTCGTTCTCGGAATACGGTATGTAACAGTTAAATCTCGAACACCCATGCTACCTTTGTAATTTCTACAATCTCTTTTTCAGTTCCATTGTGATTCTAGTCATTTTTTTAAGTTGTCTGTTGCTTTTCATTTGCCTTTTTGCAATTCATGATTAATAAAAATAATAAAATCTTGCTTACAAATTTAAACCAGAAGAAATTTAACAAAGTTATAAACCGTGGGACCGTGAACGTCTAGTCTGGTCTAGTACACCGACAGTGCTACTTGTTCGAAGATGGCACGTATAATTGAATTAAGTCGTATACCGAGCAAAATTTGTTTCGTCCAAACAGGACATATTCTAAAGCAGATGTATACCGAGGTTCCACTGTACAGTAAAAATAACACCCTGTAACAAGGCTTGTCTTAATGCAAATATAATATTTATTATTATAATAATTTAAATTTTAAAAACTACATTTAAAATTACATAAAATTCAGAAAAGTTTATATATATATAAAAATACTACAAAATTTCACACATCAAATATTGATTTAAAATAAACCAAATAGGAACAAAAGATATTGGATTTCTACAGAATAAAAATTTTATATATTTTATAATCAAATATATAATTTATAAACATGCTCACCACTTCCCGAATCGTCACCATTTGTTAAGCACTCGTCATTGTTTGCAATCCCATTTAACAGGTCACCGGTATCATTGGGAGCTTCGTCTGCCTTCTGCTGTGGTTTCTTTTGATTTCTCATCTTTGCCGCTTCCTTCTTTTTGGCATCGCGACGTTTTTTTGCATCGGAAGGCATTTTTAAGAGATTTGCAAAATGGAGATAGTTTACTAGAAAAGAAAAAAGTAACAAACATTAAATTAATTTTTCTTTAAACATTGATAATACATAATCAGTACACAAATGTGTTTAACAGAAAACCTGAAATTATTCACTTGTAACCTAGAAATCAGAGTGATTTTGGTATTATGATACTTATCTTAGTGGAACCAATTACATCTAATTGTTTGGGCCCGTGGAACTAATAGTTGATTGATCTCTAACAAATGACTTCTGGGGCCATATTCTGGTCACCGTCTCTCACAAGCTGGTTGCTGATTAGCTAATCATTTGGATTAGCCAATCGACGACTGGCTTATGAGAGACGAGAGACCAGAATATGGCCCCTGGTTTAAGACATCAATTAGCAATCTATTGTTTTCTTTGAGCATAATAAACAATGAATGCATTCATTAGACCTCAATAGTTTTGGAAAAGTTGAATATCTTTCTTTGAAAGGTCTCCAATGAAATGTTACTTTGGAATATGTTATTTTGGTATCACATTTAGTAGCAGACTGCATTTGTACTATCTAAACTGATCAATGATGGATATGGCCACAAAACAGTGAAGTAATTAGTATTTACAAATATAAAGGTGTACATTAGAATACTAATCCACTCATAACTTAAAATAGCTACCAGAAATTAAAAGCAGGTGTGTGAGGTGCAAATTTAAAGGAGTTAATGTAATTTACTTCATAGAAAAGTTAAGAAGCAAGTAAAGCTACTTATAGTGCAACCAAAACCTTGCATTGACTTTTAATTCATCAATCAGCAGAGCCATTACACATTACTTAAACAATCATACCTCTACTCAATTAGAATTGAACCCACTGAATGCAGCGGCTGTTCTATAGATTATTCCTTATGGAATTTAAGAAATTTGAGTATATATCTTAACTCGGGACTGAGACGAGTTCAATACAATACCCTACTTTTGGACCGGAGACCAAAAATAAGAAAGTTATCATATTTACGATTTCTTGCCTTTCACAATGCATTCTATGCCATTTTAGAGTTTTCCACTAGGTGACATTCGACTGTTTGTGCTTTCGACAGACTCCTCCCAGAGGGAAGCCACTGGCAGGCCACCCAGTGTTTAACGTCACTACTTATTCATTCATGGTAGTTCTTAAACAAAAGAAAAAAAAAGGGGGGAAATGTATACTGAACTACGAGCAGTATACGTTTCCTTTCCTTTCAGTGAAAAACTCTAAAATGGCATAGAATGCATTGTGAAAGGCAAGAAATCGTAAATATGATAACTTTATTTTTGGTCTCCGGTCCAAAAGTAGGGTATCGTATTGAACTCGTCTCGGTCCCAAGTTAAGATATATACTCAAAGAAATTCCATAGGGAGTAATCTATGCAACTTCCAATGCAGCCAATAAAACACACCATTTTTCTGTCACAACCACCCTATAACATTGTTTTACCTTTCAAAACTTTTCCTTTAATGAAAGGTATGTCCATTCTTTTAGTATTCAAAATTTCAAAAAAGTCCTGAAGAATACTAGAAACTATATTTTTCTAGTTAGTTGGAATCTCTCAATAATTAAAATAAGGAACAGATAGATGTTAAGATCTGAAGATGAGCAACTAGTGATAAAGATATTTCACTACCAATGATTTAATCACCATTACAAAAAGTCATCAGCAATGCCAATGACATATTTTAATATTCAGTGTTCAGCAATTTTGTAACTACAGTGAAGAATTGATCCTAGAAGCATCATCTATAGTTACACAAACAGCACTGTCAAGAGCTTTTATGGATCAGGGAATACAGTGGGTCCTTTAGTCATTTCTTTTTTTCTCCTACAAATGAAATTCAAGTTTCTTTATTAACATTACTTTCACTATCAGAAAATCTTTCTATTTTCTGTTGGTGAAAATAATTTTATAGGATTTGGAATCACAACAGGCCCTTAGGTTTACTCTCCAGGCAGGCCCTCCCTCTTCTTGACAGCCCCGGACTTATATGATTGGCAAAACATAGAACCCATATTGTCGATAAAACACTACTTCTAATTAGCTACATGACAGTAGAAATGGAATCAAGGTCACTAGGAAAAATCACAATGATTAAAAAGAGTCACCAATCTCCAAGATATCAAAAGTCACTGGATTGCTTATCACTATTAATATCAAAAGGACTAAGCAAAAATTTCCACATCATACCACCAAGATTTTTTTGACATTTCTCTGATATTTTTTGAATGAATGCTACGTTTGCCACTGCAGTTTGATCAAATGACACACTGCACATTTTGAATGTTACAGAAAATCTTAATGTTCTAATAACATTACAATACTATATCAATTCGTCATTAGATTGTATACGACTGCACGACCGAGAACAGGATTACGTTTTTGATTTTAGCCAAAGAAGGCCGAGAAGCAATATTGCATATGGAAGGAAAACAAAATTTAACTAATTTTAATTCAGTTTTTACTACCACTACTAGGTGCATAGACAGACACTGGGCATTTCTGACATCAATCTTTATTTGGGAATATCTTGTTGGCCGAGACGTTTGGGAATATTTTTAATTCTTTTAGTTATTTAATTTAAATAAATAAAAATATAAGTTTTATGCTTCAAATACTCTAACAAAACACAGTATTTAAAAAAACCAATAATCAAATAGAAATTGCACAAACATTTTCTCTTTAGAAACATTAAATCACCAAAACCGAAATAAAATAAGCCTCGTTCACAATAAATATATGCCGCAGAAATTAGAAGTAAACACCTCCACCTTTGATTTTATAGACATTGGTTTAACAGATTTCAGAGACAATAGATATATTTCACCATTCCAAGAACCATGTTTTAATGAAAAGTATGACAATATAAGACTATTAACGCACACAATGTCTGCTAGATAGCAAGTTAGCAGCTATTATTTACATTCCGCTTAGAAGGGTAGTCTTTGTTTCTATTATAGTAACTAAAAAGGAAACTTTGTTTCTTAATTTATTTCAAACGAAGTTCATTTGTAGTTAACTATGGCACATACAGGTGCAACAGTCACTGTACCAGATTGTCGATCTCCCTCTCAATTTATTATATCCGGTCAACAGTAAATAACTATTATAAAAAATCATAACACAATTAACAAAATAACTTCAAAAATAATTGAAAAAAAAACAATTAATTTGTGAGAAATCAACAAAACTTGTAAATATCTACGTCTTGATAAGCAAGTGACGTGTCCAATTCACATTACAATTTAAATTTCTTGGGTAGAATCAAACAAATCCTGCCATTTTCATATCGTCCCAGTAATTTAATTTCCCACAAAATTTACTTTTATTTATTTATTCCAAATATCGTCACATTTTATTCATTTACTTCTTAAATATACACCGAGTTTGTTAAGTTAACAATTTCGATCACGTAAATTCTACATATAATCTTCACAGATATTACAAACATTCCGTAAATACATAATTGGATATTTTGGCAGAGCTTATTACGACAAACATTCCACAGATAACTCTTAACCCGTTCGGTATAATTCCGGGAACACTTTTTCTATATTTTGTATCATTCGTTCCAAAACACTCCGGGCGAGAATAATCAGAGCACGACTTACTACGGCGGCGTCGTTACAAATTCCGGTCTGTATCTTCTTTATTTCGCATTTTAGAAGCCAGAAATTCCATAACCGAAAATCCGTAACACGCGCGGTGCCAAATAACCCGACGAACGACAGTCGAAATAATAAGTCACGACGTCGACTACTTACAAAAGCAAGAAACTATCAATTTAGATGCTTTCATAACACATTTTAACAGTAATAAATTGATTATTTAAACAATTACAACAAATTAGATTAACGAAAATTAAATAATAAAAACATTAAAATATAACTGCAATAAATCAGAAAAAAATAAGCTTATCTAGAACTCAGATTCTGGTTATTTTTCTAATTTTTATAGCAAATTTCGAGATAAAATTGGGTAGAATTAATTTTAAATGCTTTAGACATATTATAACGCGTAAATAAATGGCCAAAACGTTAATTTGTACCTAAAATTGTACCGTTAAAACTGACTTTTTAGCTAATTTTTCATATAAAATTTGATGTTTTATGAAGTGTAACACGACATTTTGAAAATACCGTGTAAAAATGTTCAAATTGAAAGCTATTTTTAGAACATTTGGCGTATTCAAAGTGGAATGATCACACGTTTGACTGGCGCAATTGACTAACGCATATGAATGGAGGCTGGAAATGCCGGTTGGCTTTTTCTTACCTTAATTACTTACTTAAACTTGACTCACCTTTATTAAATCGTGTTTAAGATGATTAATTAAATAACTCTGTTCCTGATTTTTTGCCTGTAAAAGGAATTATAAAGGAAATTCGATTTCCTTTTGTGTACCTTACACACAATGACGTCGGGATCGAGTGTCGTAAAGACCGCGCGCCCTCTCACCTTTTTCCTTCTTTTCGGAAAAATTGTGATTTCGTTATTTTAATTTTATCACCAAAACGTCTAAAACATTTTTATAAATAAATTACTTATTAATCTTTTAATTTATTTAAAATGAATTTACCATTTTTAATATTTTATTATAAGTGGCTTTCATTGTAGTAAATTCTTTACCACCAGGTGGGAGATGTATTTTAAATCACGAGTAGGTTGCCAACTGAAAAAAATAAAGTAGCTAAAAGCAAACAAAAAACTGTCTAAAAATAGCTTAAAAAATTTTCAAAATTCTCTAAAAAAATAGCTAAAGGTAGGTTTTTATTTTTGTTTAATTAATCTATTTTTAACTTTATTCAAAAAGTCCATTCGTCGCTAAATTCCATTACTTCTTCAATTTCCTAATTGTGTTCAAAAGATGGTCCCGCTTCAAACTGTAAATGTTGATATGATTTTAAAGTGCCTATTTTTCGAATGACATTTGCTGGCAATTCATAATCATAGCTGCGTTTCCCTAATCTTTTCAAACCATATCTAATCGCTAATATGTTACTGAGTGAAATAATATTCAATCTATTCAGCATTTTGGTCTTAACAATATTCGTCTGGCTAAATAAACTCTCTACTTCTGCGTTTGAGTGAGGTAATAAAAAATTTTTAAAACAAAATTGACCAAATCTTGAAAGGGATTTTCTCTGGCAGCACTCGGTATTGAGCTACCTCCATCCACAGGTTTATCGTGCTAGAAGTTCCTTTCCATTGGATCGTATGGATTTTCCTCCATTGAAAGTCAATGCTAGTTAATACCGCATCATCGGTGAAAAACATTTTCTCAAGGTTTATTATATCACTTTTAATTGGGTTGAGACCATGGTCAACACTTAGTGACGTCATGGTTTTCAACATTGATATATTGTCAGGTAACCTTTGCCGAAGTTGTTTTATAGGAGACAAAAGGAAGGCAATGCAGCGACTACGAATATTTTTCTTTTCTTCATCTAACAGCGCAGAATTGCTTATTTCAGTTTCAAACTGATAACCCAAATATGGATTGACTGCTAAATGGTTTTCAATCACTACATCATTTGTTATTTTTGTTCCTGGAACAACAATCTTAGAACAACAAGATTCTATTAAATTTAGCGAGTCCTGTAGCAACTTCGTAGGATCATTATTCTCAGTTTCAAATATTTTATTTAATCTCTGAACTTCATCAAGTACAGGTTTAAGAAATAAAAGAAATAAGAAATTTCTTTGATCAGCAAACATTGAGAACAAAATTTCTGCCGTATAACATATTTCGTTTGTTCTGGCCAAATTAAAATTTGCTTTTAAATCATTCCATTGTTTCAAAATTCTATCAATAGCGGTCTGAATTGACATCCAACGAGTCTCACTACTTTGTACTAATGGTTTATTTCCGTCATTCATCAAAGAATAGAGTTCCTTGTATTTGGATTGTCTAATCGCAGAATGAGAAAACCAATTAAATATTTTTTTAATAAGAAATTCTATATTTCTTGGAAGGCCTTCTTTTGTAGCGTGGAAATAGCTAATTGTAATGAATGACAGAGGCAACGTACCAGAATCAAAGCAGGTACTGTACTTCGGCTTTGAGTTTAGCATACACACCATTATTGATTACTATCATTACAGAAGCGTTATCTGTTCCAATTGCAACGAGTTTATGCAAATCCAAGGCATTATATCTCGAGGAAAATTTAATTGCTTCACAAATTGCATCGGCATTGCACTCATTTAAGTGGTACTAAATCTAAAAAAGTTGTAGTTATGCATTTTTTAATTTGAGAGTAATATCTAATTACAATACCCAAAAGCTTGGAAACTGAAATGTCATTACTTTCGTCAATTAGTAAACTATAGTATCACCTTTAATTCAACTATTAAATTTTCTTTAAAACGTGGTGCTAAAACATTTGAAATTATGGCTGAACATTTTGTTTGTCCAAGAGTCAGATTATTACAGCTTTTGCTATCCGAAAAATTTGTTGTACAGAATTTAGTTACTTTGTCTACATGACTTATAGGACAACTTTCTGCTACAAAAAGCGCCATATTTCCCTCTGTTCTACGAACATTTGAACTTTTCATAAATGGAAGAATATTTGCACTCCGCCGAATACTAAACGAAGGCTCGGCTTTTATATGTTTTTGAGTTTTCCTACGCTTTTCTAAATCACTTACTTTTGCTATCAAAATGCAGTTACGATATTTACAGCGACACTTTGAATTTTCTCCTTCTATTTCCTGCAACCAGTTTTTATACCTATCGTCACGAAGCCATTCTATTCAAAATTTTTGAGTGTATTTTCTTTTATTTGGCATTTTCACTGATATCAGGACAATAAATAATAAATTGCGATACCAATACATAATAGTAAATAATATTATCACAAAATGACACTATATTACAGCACTTGGTTACTCACGATGCGGGATAGGTAACTTATAAGGATTCCCAAATTTTGAATGTAACAACGATGACTATCAAATTTTAAGAAAATTGACAAACTATTTGAATCAGCATTGGATCCGCTACTGCTAGTCGCGACGATAATGTCCATTAAGCTCCGTTCCCTTTACAAATGTTTACCATATTTGGTCATGATAAGAAAACTCGAGCTCTGATTAGTGTTGCCACTTATTAAAAATAAGATTTGCGACTCGTGCGCATAATTATTGCACATTAAAGATAATATAAATGAAGAAATTTATTAAATTTTAATAGTTTTATGAAATCTTTTGATTTCGTGAAAAATCTCTAAAATGTAGCTAAATTTACTAAAAAAAAATCTCTAGAAAAATCTCCATCTCTAAATTTCAAAAAAAAGGCACTAACTAAAGCAAAAACTCGCCAAATTTAGCGACTTTTTCGCTAAATTGGCAACACTACTTGAGATGGACAATACAGAGGCTGCGGCGCAAGTTCAAACGTTAAACTTGTAAGGCAAGCAAAAAAACACGTTTGACGTTTTAACTCTAAGTAAAATACCTTGCGGCGCACGTTCACAACATCCCACGAGTCAGTGAACCTCGGGCACTTATTCACGGGATATTTGTTGAAAAATGGCCAAAACATTTAACAACGACGAATGTTACCAGAGAAGGTACTAAACAAACTATTTTAAAGTATTTATAGGATGTTTAATAACACTAGATAATTATTTTTATTTCTCCCACCGTACGGTCGGACGATAGGACCACCTCATATTTTGACGAGAAAAGTAGTGGCTGTTGTAAATCGGAAAGCAGCTCGGAAATTATTTTTAGAGAATTTACAAACGTATTAGGTAAAAGTTCGGTTTTAATACATGGCGCATTTTTTATTAATTTTGCTTTCTTAAGAGACCTCCCTAGTAGACGTGTTCTAAACAGAAATTTTTGTGGGCGAAGCGTATAATAAGAGTTATAAACGAAAACTGATTGGATTACTTACTGACTACGCACGGTAGAAACCGGCATTGCTTAATTTAAAAATCAAGTACATGTATTTTTCGCATAACACGGTAGATACGTTTCGAAACAGTGCCGTGTTACGCGAATCTGCGCTAAACGAAAGAAATGACTAATGCAAAACATGGTGTTCCTGAAGTTAGAAAAAGTAGTCCTATCGGTCTTCATCAAAGTAATGCCGACGAAATGCACAAAACAAGTTGAAAATTTTAAAAAATAATCGAAAGATTTTTACAGTCACTTAAGAATTAGTCCATAGAAATTCCTAATTTATCAAAAATTAATTCAATGATTAATTTAATTGAGGGGATTGGAAAAAATAACAGCGTATTCCACATAACAGAGTTTTCGAGAAAATGAGGATTTGTGTTTTAGTTTGTCAGCATTTTAATACGAAACATTAACGAGACTACTTTATCAAATACGTGGATCGAGGATTCGAAGGATCTTATGTACCGCGATGTGCTTGCATTAAGTTCTCTACCTGCGGCCGGATGGCCGAGCGGTCAAGGTGGCAGACCCCGTTCTGGGAGACTCGGGTTCGAATCCGAACGAGTCGAAAAATTCCCAGGAATTTTTGGGAGGGTAGTCTGTCCGGATACGTCGGCCCCCGTCTCTCACCACCCGGGCTACCCCATTGTGGGCCTGGCCGAACCCATAATGGGCTTGCAAAAAGAGACCCTCTTAGTGCCCACAGGGCGGAAAAAGAAAAAAGTTCTCCACCACAATTACTTGTAATCTGCTATTTACGTTTATAGAAGTTGTTACGCGTTTTCTAATTTACATCTGAACACGAGTGTTCAGATGTAAATTAGAATTTTAAATGTTGACTTCGCGTCGATGTATTTAAAATTCTGTACAAACTCGTACTAAAAATCAATTTCTTATAATTTTTATTACATATGACATAAATTTAATATTATAAATAAATAAACTTTCGTAAGACCCAATGCCAGAGAGATGGTATTTAATAGGTTGTAACAGACTTAAAACCTTCCCAGAAAACTTCAAAATGTCGCCATTGACACATGGAAGTTTCTTCTCTACGACACGATATTTAAACTTGTCGAATTATATACACAATTAAGTATTAAAATTTACACGAACTCAAACATCAAAAAACAATTTATGCGTTTTGAATAATTGCCAACTGACACGCAAACACCCTGCTATACAAACTAAATATTGATAATATTTGTTCGTGTGTATTATGAACAAGAAAAACAAATAAATATAATTAAATCGTGCAAGTCACCATCGATTTACTATTTAGGATTTTTTACGATTTAGGATAAATTTTTCAAATTACTATTTTATTTGAAAGTATCAAATAAATAAATTGAAATTCGTAAATAGTAAATCAATGGTGACTTGCACGATTCAATTAAATTATAAACTTCATAATCTTGATCTTATCCTTTAAAATTATCTCTTGAACACGTGCCAGTATACATAACAACAAGAAAGTATTTATAGTGACATCGCCACAATGCCGGGTTGCAATTTTTATTAATACTTTTAATAACTTTTTAGTTTATAATATATGCTCTCCGCCGCCTCAAATTAATAGTGTTTTGCCCCTATCTAATATATTATTTGAATGTGTTAAGCTGTTGTAAAACAGAGCTACTGAGAATAATGTAATGGCATAGAAAGTAACACGCGTTATAACTAGTTCAAGAAGCAATCAATTAACCGTTAGTTCAGTTAGAGTAGTGTTCCGCAACCGGTGTGCCGCGGCACACTGGTGTGCCATCACACGATGAAAGGTGTGACGTGAACTATTACATATTCTGTTAATTTCAAGTGTTATTTATATATTTTTATTACAGTTGTTGTGTTTCTTATGCTTGTATTTTATTCTCTGCCGCAGCACTGATGAAATAAGACGATGTTTGTTTATTCTTTATTATAAGCCACGCATGTTTATGTATTCTAAGAAATTATATGTAAAATAAATTTGCTCACAGATGTTGATGTCTGTTTAATAATAACAATAATAGGTTAGTGGCATTACATAATTTTATCGATAGTATCATATCATACCTTTTTGATGGGAATAACATTTTGGTGCGCAGTGTTGAATCATTGGTGTGCCGCAAGCAGAAACAGGTTGCGGAACAGTGAGTTAGAGGAATGGTTCTTAAACTTTTCCATTGGACACACTACTTGAAATTTTATAATGTTCTCTCGCACACTTATGAAAAACCAGTCACATATTCTTATTTGAAAAGGTACTATTGTATTGAGTGTATGTTAGCTTACTTTAACACATGTGTAAACGATTAAGGTAATAAAATTCAGTTGTTCCATTTCATCAATAAATAAAACAATAAATTCGCGTTAACAGCAAATTTTACAAAATTATGACTACAAATGTAATATTTATACATTTATTTTTTAAAATGATTTCGGTTTTCAATGACAAAAGTTAAGAAACAGTTTTAAAATTTTAACGAAGAAAGTGTTTTAAATTCCGAACAAAGTTTTTTCGCACACGCTCTCAAGTAAAAAACTACTAGGTTAGAGCCTAACAAAACAACGTTCTGTTTATCTATTATAAAATGTAATTTTTGATATTTATTACTTATCGATATTTGCATATTTATTTGTATTATATTATAAACATAAATTAACTTTCAGGGAGAGTTACCAACCAGCCCAACATCAATTTTCCATTCAGGTTTATTCGGCATTTTTCATAAGAATTATGTATAAAAGTCAAACAAATAAATAATCGAATATGCAAATAGCAGTAAATTAAAAATATTAGAAACTACAGAGTAAACCACACATCGAATACTGTAATTATAATAACAGCGGAGAGACATACAAGATGAAACTGGTTAAATTTCTACTGTTATGTTCCTTTCCTGTTGTTTGGACAGAAAGTAAGTAAATTTCTGTAAACATTTTTAAAAATTAATTTGTTAAAAAGCAGTTAAAATGAAAATATTATTAAAAATGTCAGGGAAATTGTAAGTTTTTAATTTGTTATCATTGAATTTAATCTCTATGTATGTCATTCAATATATAATATAATTGCGAAGAACTATAACAATTACGCCTTTAGATAATATTATTTAAAATGTGTAGTTATATTTCCAATATAGTTTATAGATAAATATACATACCTTGTTACATTTTCTCATTAAACAATTTAATAATTATATAGAGAGTGGATAGACGTTAATCGATGGGGTCCACTAGGACCTTCGGCACTAAAAGGCCTGGACAGACAGAAATTTATATTAGAATGAGGAAATAATTGTCTTATTTTGTGTAAAGTATACAATATCGAGTTAGACATTTTGAGTAAATTGTAGATGTCGAGCAGTTTAATATTTGTTTAATTGTTGTTGGGTTTTCGATGGTATCGATGTGACATCCATTTCCTAAGGAAAGATCTCTATAAAAAATATTTACTATGTTCTGTTTTCTTCGGTTATTTTAATTTAAAACTGGATTCTGGTATATAAATAATTGTGAAAAAAGACAAATAACTTTATTAAAAACACTAACAGTAGTTTTTTTTCTTTTTATACACAAAAATGATTACATTATTTACATTGAATAGAAAATATAAGGTAAAGTTTATCACGTAGAACTTCGAAATTCATCGTTTAATTTCGAATCTGTTTAGATTTTTGGATTCAGAATAAAAAATCATTAAAATGTTCTGTCAGAAAATCGTATAATTATTAAAAATTTTTAATTTAACAATACATCAACAATAACATTGTTCTTCTTCATTTTAGAATCTGTAGACACAAGAGCTGTTTGGAAGATTGCACTATCAGAGGTAAGTAATTTGTCGTGACGAATAATTTTACTTATTTTAAATAGGATAGGGCGGGGTTATTTGGATTATTTCAAAATCAAGCTTTCTGTACGGGCAGGAAAATTTTTATATCGTGTATACTTACTTCTACTGAAAAGCCTATGATTATAAGTAATAAATCACGACGTTCGGGTATTGGGTATTAAAGAGATTGACTCTGCTAAATTTTGATGACGGTTAAAAGGTCGACGGGGTGGGGAGATAAAGGAATGTCATATGTCGTATCCGAATGCGAGTAGAAGTTAATGAATGTTTCTCTCGTTATTATAATATGCGATTTTTATAAAACTCGTTTTTACTGTTGAAATTAGCGAAATTTCTTTCGCTTTTTTTTTAGTAGTAAACTACGAGAAATAGATTTTTTGGTTCTTTCTGAAATCTTTAGACAGTAAGACTTATGATGCACTCAAGTAATATTACGCTGCGATTGTTCTCGAACGAGACACACTTGCTTAAGCAATTTCTAGGTGTACGTCGAAGAGCCGATAAGAAAGAATAAAATCGTTGTTGCGTCAGACTTCTCTAAAACCTCTCATTCGTAATGGCGGCCGCTCTGGGCAATCCACACGTGTACTAGATGGTTTTACTATTTAAATTTAAAGAAAAACCCCATTATTTCTTACGGACAGTGCAGACACGTAACCTACAATTTAAAATTTAGAACGTTAGAGTTAAAAATTGTCGTCATTCACTAATAGAAAGAGCACCCTTAAAGCATAGACCTATTTAGGATGACAAAGTTTTTTTCTCCGTAAAAACGAATGTTTTAGAAATTGATATCTGCTAAACAGCCTCCGAATGGCTATAGGAAATCTGTGTAATTCCACAGGAAAGGGTGTATTTGAACATACACAAAATTTTCGCGACATAAAAAATGACGTATTTAAGAATACAGCGTACGTACGTCGAGGTTATCTGTAAGCAAAGTGATGTAATTAACAAAGGATTCTGTGGTATATCTGGATTAATTGTATTATTTAACCTCCGATGTCAACAGTAACATACAAACGACAACAGATATCGGTGTTCAGCGATACTTTGTTCGAAAGCCCCGCACGACTTCCGTACTTAACAAAATTATCGAATTAAAACCTGTGACAAATTCATAGGGTTTCGACAATATTTACATAATTGATAAATTTATTAATATAATTTAAATGTACAGTACGTATTTCTATTTTCGGAATCCATGCCGAAAACTCAGTGAGAATGGAACAAGAAAAGGAAATACGCAATTATATCAACCAGACTTTAGACCCGATCGACAGAGGTGTAGTATATAATAGTACGTGAGCGTAAAAACATGGGATATTATGAAACCGTTACTAAAACCAATTTGGTTTTCCATAGAAAACACACTTGTCTTAAATAGGTCTAATTGCAGTACACGAAAGGAAAGCGATTACGTAAGTAAGAATTTCGCTTTAAAATATTTTAATGAATGGTTTCGTTTTTACGTACCTGTTACTATTATTTACCAATCCCCGTAAATTAATAATAATAAAGAGATAATATTATTTTATCAGTCTGAATCGATTTATTTTTTCTTTGCAGACTGGAATAAGAAAAAATAGGAGTTGTGAACAGTATTACTTCCATTTTAGCAAAGAACAAACGGAAGCCATTTATAACGCCCTAAATGTTAGGTAAAGTCTTTTACGAAATTTTTTTAAAATTTTTTTACGAAATTAAACTTAATCGTCGAGACAATTTATCCTTTAATTTAAAACATTAAAATACATAAGCAAACGTCACGAACCCGATAAATTTGCAAAGCCAAAAAATCACCGGATGAGAACGGGCTGCTTTCCCACGATTATATTTAATAAATTACTAAACAATTTGTCATTAAAGGGAAGTCTGAAGCGCCATCTCTTAATAAATTTAATAAGATATGGCGCCTAATGCCTTTCTCTAGAGAAAAATTATTTAGTAATTATAAAATATAATCGCGGAAAGCAGCCCGTTCTAATCCGGTGTTTGTTTAACGTTAAAATACTTTCGACGGTTTTCATCTCCGTTTGAATAAATCTTTTGTTAACATAAATTTAATTTTAAATCGAAAATTGCAAAGCGTTTCTTTCCTTGTACAATTCTTGGTTATATTGACTTTGAAACAGTTTTATTTTTTATTTTTGTTATTACAGTAAAATATAGATTTAACACATTTCTTTTTGACAGACATTAGATTTAACGGATAGAATTTTTGTATGTCATAGGTGAAAATTAACATTTCGTGTAACTTTAAAATGCTTTCTATACGAACTGTAATTAAATTAACAGGCCATTTTTCTTTTCTCACATCCAAGAGTCACGATGTTGGCTTCACCTCAGAACGCGAGTGTCTCGATATACCGTGATTTCAAAACAAATAAATAAAAATAATTTTTGTAGTTTTTGACAAATTCAAATTTTTAGTTTTAGTTTGGCTGCTAGTACTACACTATATTTTTTGAAAACATTTCTATTGTGAGATAAGCAGGGGGTCACTGCATAAGTCGATAGGTATTCTTTTTGGTGAATAAGACAGGTGGACAAATTTAACAGTTAACAAAAGAAAGTTTATTATACAGCTAAACCTACGATACATATAACTAAACCTAAGATTAAATGCGGTTAAATGAGGTTACGTATACACACCTATGGCATGGATTGACAAACGTTTCTTATCAGCTTGCATGCTGACCTAGCTCTGACGCTACTAACGTTGAGAGAGAGTTTACAACAATCTATAGATACCTCGATATTCGTTGCCCAAATTAGATGACGTTCGTTCGATCGGAGAGAGAGAAATTCAGAGAGGATTGGCAACTGTATTCCGGGTTTTCTTTTCGTTGACTTGCGTGGGCCGAGACAGTCCGTTCGTGGAGGTCCGCTGAACGTGGCATCTAGTTGTTGATTACTCCGGGCACTAATTAATCTATTCATCTTCCTTCGAACTTCGTATGGGACGACCGCCCGGAACTTCAGTGTCTTCACCTTTCGTGCCCGGTGCCTGGGAAAATGATAATGTGATCACTATTGACATGTCGAAGATTAATTCCCAGGTACAGTACCAGCATAAGTTTCTTCCGTCGACTTCGATGACGTTTGATTGCAGCTTTTCCTCTTTTACAATGAGATGTTTTCTTTTCGACATTTTGTTAAAATTCCTCTCTCTTTGTTTAGAGAGAATGTCATTCCATCCGTTCTAGTGCGATGTTTTTTCTAACAATCGCGTTAAAAAATTAAATTACAAAGTCGTAATTTTGCGCGAAATTCGCTCATTCCTCCGCTCAGACCCGTATATTGGTCCGCGGTTCACACTATATTTTTCGTATATATCAATACTTTTAATATAAGAAAATGACGTATATACAAGGACGACGCCAGCCAATGAGTCAGGGGAAGGCAAGATGATGTAAATTGATAGAGGATATGAATTGTATATAGGTAAAATAAAAACGATTCGTAAAGCTTTAATCATTTACTATGTACCGGTAAAGAAACATCTTAATTAAAACATTTTTTAAACTTACAACAAACCTAAGAAGACTATTTTAATTAAAACTTAGCATTTAAATAATTTTTTCGAATTTCTAGAAATGGGCAGCTGCTCTTCTGCCTCCTGGCGACGACCTTGCGTATATATATTATCATCTTTTCTATTATTGATGTTACATCTGTTTTTTGTACATTCTGTCGTATATCTATATATATATAATCGAGACGAGTTAATAATAATAATAATAATAATAATAATAATAATAATAATAACTCTCCCGTGGTCACCACCTGGTCGTGGTGGGAGAGCCCAGTAATTTTACTGATCCATAGGGCAATGCAGGCTGGAGCATAAGCTCCTGGTAGGGACACCCATGCCAGTAAGGTCTATGGGGAGAAATGAAGCTAAGAGTGACCACACCCACATTCTGTGGAGATATTTATTATGGTAATAACTAGATCAAAGTGTGATACCGGCTCGGACGTCGCCCGGGTTAACAAGGTCCGCGTTCGTGGGTTAGGCAGAGGCTCACGTTCGAAAAATAGGCCACAGTCTCCCTTGGTTACCGGTGGCGAAAGCAGCACCGGCCCAAGCATGGCTACTGCAATGCCCTCAACAGATGTGAGGAACAAACCCAACCTTGGTGTTTCTGTGGCAATGCATCCACAGACCACAAAGGCTGGAAAACCACGCCAACGGATGAAATGGACAGTAGAAATGAACGAGTTTATCATCCGTACTTACTACACCATCACAAAACTCGAAACAAACATGACAGCATACAGACAACAACTACACCATAGATTCACACAACAGTATCCTCACCTCACTGTCACCGAACAAAGGGTTGTTGATCAAAAAAGAACAATTATACACAACAACCTTATTCCACAAACAACACTTGAACTTATCAAACAACAGGTTGCTGATCAAATACATCAACAGACAGAAACATCTAACATTAATGAAGATCATGTAACCTGTCAGGATAATCCAGCAACAAGCATTGATAATAACACACATACAACAATTACCACTAATGATACTACAGACATTTCCTCATCCATCACTGATAACATAGACATGGATTTAGTTAATACACTCTCACATATATTTCAGGAAACACTCACTAAATATACAGGCACAGATCCCACACAACGACCACGAATACCAAAAATCAACACGTCAAAGGAAGTAGGAAAAACACTAAATTACGTAAACACTCACTTACTACCACACTACATTCATTCAATTTCTACACTCGCAGACATTCATACATTAGTTTATGCTGGAGCAGTCACAGTAGTAACACACCATGGGCTGAAAGTACAATCACAGACAAACACACAGAAAACAAAATTCTATCACAAGCCTGCCTGGCAGAGAAGAATAGAAATACAAATAAATGACATTAGACAGCAATTAGGCAAGCTGACACAATACGCTAAAAACAACATAACACCCAAATTAAGGAAACAGCTCAAAAACATTTTCAAGAAAATAAAAACACACACAAAACATGAACATCACAACACACACATTACAGAATACATTGATACACTAAAACAAAAACTTGCTGCCAAAGCACGTAGACTCAAACGATACAAAACATGTACACTACGAAAACAACAAAATAAATTATTTACAAACAATGAAAAACTTTTTTACAGACAAATCAATAACAAAGCAAACACTGTTACACAGCACAGTGGCACACCAACAGAAGAAGAACTCACAACATATTGGTCTTCTCTTTGGTCCAGTGCTGTCACGCATAATGCTAATGCAGGCTGGATCGAGGAGGAGAACAGAAACTTGCACAACATACCAACTATGCCCTGTGTTGAAATAAGCATACATGATTTCCAATACACTGTTAACAGAACACACAACTGGAAGACACCTGGTGTAGACAACATTCACAATTTCTGGTACAAAAAGTTTACATCACTGCACCAGGAACTAGCTAAACATCTAACACACATCATCATCAATCCACAAGACATGCCAAATTTTCTTGCCCAGGGCATCACCTACATGAAACCTAAAAACAACAATACCACAGACCCCACACAATACAGACCAATTACATGTCTTCCAACACTCTACAAATTATTGACATCCTGTATCGCAAACAAAATATACAAACACGTTGAAGAACACGACATTCTAACAGAACAACAAAAAGGTTGTCGTAGAAACCACAGGGGATGCAAAGAACAGTTACTCATAGATTCAGTCATTCTACGGCAAGCACACAAACAACACAGAAACATACACATGGCATATATAGACTACAGAAAAGCATTCGACAGTGTTCCACACAGTTGGCTGCTACATATTCTACACATGTACAAAATACATCCATCACTCATTGCATTCTTTCAAAACACTATGCAGCACTGGAGAACAACACTACATCTCAGGGTTAGTAACACTTCCATACAAACAAACCAAATTTTTATTAGGCGAGGAATATTTCAAGGAGATTCCTTGAGTCCTCTCTGGTTCTGCTTAGCCCTGAACCCATTATCCAACATGTTAAACAACACGCAATATGGTTACAATATCAGACACGAAAAAACAACACAGTTTACACTGTCACATCTCATGTACATGGATGACATAAAACTTTATGCATCCACACAAAAACAACTTCATCAACTCCTACAAATCACACATTCATACACCAAGGACATACAAATGGAATTTGGCCTAGATAAATGCAAAACACTTCACATAGAAAAAGGAATCCTGAAGAAAGAAGATTTTGCACTTGGAAATGGAGACATTATTGAATCCATGGAAGAGGGCGAGTTCTACAAGTATTTAGGATTCCAACAGGCCAAACTAACAGAACATACACAAATAAAGCAAAGATTAATTAAAGAATACCAAAGTAGGTTAAATGCTATTCTCAGAACACAGTTAAATGCAAAACACACAGTTAAAGCAATAAACACATATGTCATCCCAGTACTCACATATTCTTTTGGAGTTATACATTGGACTCACACAGATCTCGAGCAACTCCAAAGGAAAACAAGAACAACACTTACTAAGCATAAACAACATCATCCTAAATCCGCCACAGAAAGATTAACCCTTCCACGTAAAGATGGCGGACGTGGCCTGATTGACATAGTTAACCTTCACTACAAACAAATACAGTCACTGCGAGAGTTTTTCTACAAAAAACAAGAAACATCACAATTACATAAAGCAGTAACTCTAGCAGACTCAAATAACACACCATTAAACTTACACTCACATCATATGGACACAACACAACATATAAAAAGCATAGACACCATTAAGCAATCGTGGGCTCGAAAGGCACTCCATGGCAGGCATCCTTATGATCTGGCCCAGGATTTTGTTGACAAAACTGCGTCAAACAGCTGGTTAGCTCGGGGATGCCTCTTTGGGGAGACGGAAGGATTCATGATCGCCATACAGGATCAGGTCATAAATACTAAAAACTACAGAAAACACATACTCAAAGATGCAACACTCACAAATGACACATGCAGAAAATGTCACATCATGCCAGAAACTATACAACACATCACCTCTGGTTGCAAGCTCTTGGCACAGACAGATTATTTACACAGACATAATCAAGTAGCAAATATAATACACCAAGAGCTTGCAAAGAAACACAAATTAGTAGACATCCACGAACCATACTACAAATACATTCCACAGACAGTATTGGAAAACAACACGCACAAAATGTACTACGACAGAGCCATAATCACAGATAAAACAATTTACCACAACAGACCAGACATCACACTCATTGACAAACACAATAAAATCACATACATTATAGACATATCCATTCCAAACACTCACAATATACAAAACGCATGCACTGAAAAAATTAGCAAGTACACAGAACTCGCCCAGGAAATAAGGCATCTGTGGAGGATGGATAGGGTGCTTATTGTACCTGTTGTTCTCTCCTCTACAGGTGTCATACCACACATACTACACAAAAGCCTGGGCACATTGGAATTGAATAGAAACACATACATCACACTGCAGAAAGCCACTATATTGAATACATGTCATATTGTGAGAAAATTCCTGAATACAGACACACACTGATACACTTCTTTAATTTCTGTTTTGGTTACTATGTCTTGACTTTGGTCCGGCATAGTACACAGCCATCGGTGTCAACCGAGTATAACTCAAAACCCAACATAATAATAACAACAACAACTCTCCCGTGGTCACCACTTGGTTGTGGTGGGAGAGCCCAGTAATTTTACTGATCCATAGGGCAATGCAGGCTGGAGCACAAGCTCCTAGGGACACCCATGCCAGTAAGGTCTATGGGGAAAAATGAAGCTAAGAGTGATCATACCCACATTCTGTGGAGATATTTATTATGGTAATGACCAGATCAAAGTGTGATACCGGCTCGGATGTCGCCTGGGTTAAGAAGGTCCACGTTCGTGGGTTAGGCAGAGGCTCACGTTCGAAAAATAGGCAACAGTCTCCCTTGGTTACCGGTGGCGAAAGCAGCACCGGCCTAAGCATGGCTACTGCAATGCCCTCAACACATGTCAGGAACCAACCCAGACTTGGTGTTTCTGTGGCAATGCATACACAGATTACAAAGACTGGAAAACCACGCCAACGGATTGAATGGATAGTAGAAATGAACGAGTTTATCAGCCGTACTTACTACACCATCACAAAACTCGAAACAAACATTACAGCATACAGACAACAACTACACCGTAGATTCACACAACAGTATCCTCATCTCACTGTCACCGAACAAAGGGTTGTTGATCAAAGAAAAGAACAATTATACACAACAACCTTATTCCACAAACAACACTTGAACTTATCAAATAACAGGTTGCTGATCAAATACATCAACAGACAGAAACATCTAACATTAATGAAGATCATGTAACCCAGGGGTCCCCAACCATTTTGTACCTAAGAGCACATTTTAGAATATCGGTCGGACAGCGGGCACCAGTTATTTTTTCAAGGTGAATTTAGAATTGGACATAGTTAATAATACATACATATAATATACAAAAACATTTAATTCCAAAAATGTAATTTAACATACACAAGAATATTAACAATAATTTTTATAAAACAAGTAATTACTAAACAATGCATACAAAATCTACAAAGTATAAAAATTCTTTATAAAAAAATATAAATCTCAAAGTTAATGTGATTTTCGGCATTGCATTTCATTGGCCATTGCTTCGTAATTAGAAGAATATGATGTTATTCCATCTCGTAAGCAATCGTCAAGGTGTTCATCTGGAAGTCGTGATCTGTACTTTGTTTTCGACAATGAACATTCTAAAATCAATGATTCACACAAGTATGTGAAACCGAAAAATCATTTTATTTTATATGTTGCTTTTTCAAGAATGGAAATTTGTTTCTTTCAACTATATTCCAGAACTTCTTATCCGATACAATGGATTTTAGGATAATGTCGTTCTGAAGATTCAAAATTTTTATCTCTACCCCTCCAGCCTACCCCTCTGGAGAGACCCGGGATCGAATCCGATCGGGTCGAAAATCCCCAGGAATTTTTCGGGATGTTCCAAGCGGATATGTTGGGCCCCCGTCCCTCATCACCTGATATAGATATATTCATTTATTATAAAGGAGACAAACAAAAATGTATTTGAAAAAAGCATAATTTGAAAAACATAATAAAACAAATATTTGTTTTATTTGGGTCTGTAATTAATCAAAAACGACAAAACACCATTTTAAAGTGATTTGTATTCAAATAATATATTTATAAATAATATGTAGCCAAAAATGTAGCCACGTCAAATTTATGTAACCCAAAAAGTAGCCAATGCGCCAAATGATATTTTTTACGCCAAACTAAAAAAGGGTAGTCAAATTTGGCGCAAAGTGGTCAAATATGGCAACGCCGGATGAGCTCCAGACAAATGTCTGCGTTGTCACGGCAACCATAGAAACGGACTGATTCATTTCATTTTAGGTATGGAAATTTGGTTGGCAAGATTTGGCGCGAGGGGAAAAAGAGATCGGTCGCGTTTCGCTTTGTGCTTTTATCTGTGTTGGATGCCATATCTACTTTTGTGCGGTTAATCATTAAAAATGAGAAAACTTTTACATAGCATTTTACTGAAAACTGAAATATTTTTATTTTTATGTGTGGTCGCACAGCGGCGGGCACACATAAAACGATCGGCGGGCGCTATGGTGCCCGTGGGCATAGGGTTGGGGACCCCTGATGTAACCTGTCAGGATAATCCAGCAACAAGCATTGATAATAACACACATACAACAATTACCATTAACAATACTACAGACACTTCCTCATCCATCACTGATAACATAGACATAGATCTAGTTAATACGCTCTCAGTTATATTTCAGGAAACACTCACTAAATATACAGGTACAGATCCCACACAAAGACCACGAATATCAAAAATCAACACGTCAAAGGAAGTAGGAAAAACACTAAATTATGTAAACACTCACTTACTACCACACTACATTCATTCAATTTCTACACTCTCAGACATTCATACATTAGTTTATGCTGGGGCAGTCACAGTAGTGACACATCACGGACTGAAAGTACAATCACAGACAAATACACAGAAAACACAATTCTGTCACAAGTCTGCCTGGCAGAGAAGAATAGAAACACAAATAAATGACATTAGACAGTAATTGGGCAGGCTGACACAATACACTAAAAACAACATAACACCCAAATTAAGGAAACAGCTCAAAAACATTTTCAAGAAAATAAAAACACACACAAAACATGAACATCACAACACACGCATTACAGAATACATTGATACACTAAAACAAAAACTTGCTGCCAAAGCACGTAGACTCAAACGATACAAAACATGTACACCACAAAAACAACAAAATAAACTATTTACAAACAATGAAAAACTCTTTTTCAGACAAATTAATAACAAAGCAAACACTGATACACAGCACAGTGGCACACCAACAGAAGAAGAACTCACAACATATTGGTCTTCTCTTTGGTCCAGTGCTGTCACGCACAATGCTAATGCAGGCTGGATCGAGGAGGAGAACAGAAACTTGCACAACATACCAACTATGCCCTGTGCTGAAATAAACATACATGATTTCCAATACACTGTTAACAGAACACACAACTGGAAGACACCTGGTGTAGACAACATTCACAATTTCTGGTACAAAAAGTTTACATCACTGCACCAGGAAGTAGCTAAACACCTAACACACATCATCATCAATCCACAAGACATGCCAAAATTTTTTACTCAGGGCATCACCTACATGAAACCTAAAAACAACAATACCACATACCCCACACAATACAGACCAATTACATGTCTTCCAACACTCTACAAATTATTGACATCCTGTATCGCAAACGAAATATACAAACATATTGAAGAACACGACATTCTTACGGAACAACAAAAAGGTTGCCGTAGAAATCACAGGGGATGCAAAGAACAGTTACTCATAGATTCAATCATTCTACGGCAAGCACACAAACAACACAGAAACATACACATGGCATATATCGACTACAGAAAAGCATTCGACAGTGTTCCACACAGTTGGCTGCTACATATTCTACACATGTACAAAATACATCCATCACTCATTACATTTTTCTAACACACTATGCAGCACTGGAGAACAACACTACATCTCGGGGTTCATAACACTTCCATACAATCAAACCAAATTTTTATTAGGCGAGGAATTATTCAAGGAGATTCCTTGAGTCCTCTCTGGTTCTGCCTAGCCTTGAACCCATTATCCAACATGTTAAACAACACACAATATGGCTACAATATCAGGCATGAAAAAACAACACAGTATACACTGTCACATCTCATGTACATGGATGACATAAAACTTTATGCATCCACACAAAAACAACTTCATCAACTCCTACAAATCACACATTCATACACCAAGGACATACAAATGGAATTTGGCCTAGATAAATGCAAAATACTTCACATAGAAAAAGGAATCCTGAAGAAAGAAGATTTTGCACTTGGAAATGGAGACGTTATTGAATCCATGGAAGAGGGCGAGTTCTACAAGTATTTAGGATTCCAACAGGCCAAACTAACAGAACATACACAAATAAAGCAAAGATTAATTAAAGAATACCAAAGTAGGTTAAATGCTATTCTCAGATCACAGTTAAATGCAGAACACACGGTTAAAGCAATAAACACATATGTCATTTCAGTACTTACATATTCTTTTGGAGTTATACATTGGACTCACACAGATCTCGAGCAACTCCAAAGGAAAACAAGAACAACACTTACTAACCATAAACAACATCATCCTAAATCTGCCACAGAAAGATTAACCCTTCCACGTAAAGATGGCGGACGTGGCCTGATTGACATAGTTAACCTTCACTACAAACAAATACAGTCACTGCGAGTGTTTTTCTACATTACACAAGAAACATCACAATTACATAAAGCAGTAACTCTAGCAGACTCAAATAACACACCATTAAACTTACACTCACATCATATGGACACAACACAACATATAAAAAGCATAGACACCATTAAGCAATCGTGGGCTCGAAAGGCACTCCATGGCAGGCATCCTTATGATCTGGCCCAGGATTTTGTTGACAAAACTGCGTCAAACAGCTGGTTGGCTCGGGGATTCCTCTTTGGAGAGACGGAAGGATTCATGATCGCCATACAGGATCAGGTCATAAATACTAAAAACTACAGAAAACACATACTCAAAGATGCAACACTCACAAATGACACATGCAGAAAATGTCACATCATGCCAGAAACTATACAACACATCACCTCTGGTTGCAAGCTCTTGGCACAGACAGATTATTTACACAGACATAATCAAGTAGCAAATATAATACTCCAAGAGCTTGCAAAGAAACACAAATTAGTAGACATCCACGAACCATACTACAAATACATTCCACAGACAGTATTGAAAAACAACACACACAAAATGTACTACGACAGAGCCATAATCACAGATAAAACAATTTACCACAACAGACCAGACATCACACTCATTGACAAACACAATAAAATCACATACATTATAGACATATCCATTCCAAACACTCACAATATACAAAACGCATGCACTGAAAAAATTAGCAAGTACACAGATCTCGCCCAGGAAATAAGGCATCTGTGGAGGATGGATGGGTGCTTATTGTACCTGTTGTTCTCTCCTCTACAGGTGTCATACCACACACACTACACAAAAGCCTGGGCACATTACAATTGAATAGAAGCACATACATCACACTACAGAATACCACTATATTGAATACATGTCATATTGTGAGAAAATTCCTGAATACAGACATACACACTGATACACTTCTTTAATTTTGTTTTGGTTACTATGCCTTGACTTTGGTCGGCATAGTACACAGCCACCGGTGTTAACCGAGTATATCTCACTTAATTCAACATAATAATAATAATCAGCGGTGGGCCCAAACGATTAGGAGTTAAAAGTTGAAATTTGGTACACAGATAGGGTACGTCACGAGAACGCACACTAAGAAGGAATTTTTCAAAATTCCTCCTTACGGGGGAGAGGGACAGGATTAAGGCTTAACACTTTTATCAACAATGGAAGTGTTAGGTAACAATGGAAGTGTTAAGTAAGAATGAACGTGTCAACAATCGAAGTTTTACGTAACTATAAGGTTTACTATAATGTAATAATCTTAATTTTCGCTAAAACGGTTAGGAGTTAAAAGTTGAAATTAGGTACTCAGAATACCAAATCTGTTCTAAAGTGTTTAGTAACAATGATAGTATTGTATTGTATTGTATTTTTGGTTTATTGACGTAAAGATTTATTTTACATGCCCTGTACCTGCCAGTGGCACAACCAGGGCGTAGGAAACAATATAATTGGCGCTACAGAATGCTACATTGAAGAGACAAGATGAAAATATAGAGTGGATAAAAGAATAAAATAAAACAGCCTCACGAAATCACCGCGTTACAGCTTGTATCGCGTGAAGAAAGATCAAGATGACATCCCCTGTACCTAAGGAGAAGGGCGGCATTGCCGCCCAGCAGGGAGAGGAAAACCCGAAAACGCAGTCCCTCAGGAGCTATTTGGTCCCCCAACTGCCCCATCTTGGAGCAGCTGATTGTTAGTAAGAATCGTCTTTTTTTGCGAGCCTTTTGAAAGCATGGAAGATCTCTTGACTTTTCCAAATGTCGGTAAGGTCGCAGGGCCAGTCTATGTTAATTTCGTTCAGGAGAAGACTCATTTCAGTTCTCTCTTTGGCAGTTATAGTACAGTCGTATAGGTAATGGTTAGCTCCGTCTCTAACCCCACAGGTGGAGCACTCGTCAGACGTTCTATTGACAAACCTCGCCAAGTAGTGAGCAAATTTCCCGTGGTTACTCAAAAATTGAGTAGTATAGTGGTCAGGGGTAAACCACTTTATTTTGTTGTGTTGCCGGAGGTCAGGAAAGAATTGCTTAATGATGTGGTGCCAAGTTCGTTTCAGTGAGATTGCCATGCATCTATGGCCTCCTCCCGCAGAAGCCGTTTAAGAGTCCCTTGGCTGATTTTGCCGTAGTCGTAAGAGATGTTTGGGTCGAGGGCAGCTTCTTTTGCAAGGGCGTCCGCCCGCTCATTCCCCTCCATACCCTGATGTGATCTGACCCAGAATATTTGAATGTTATTATTGGATACGCTGATGTTGTTCCGTATCTCCACCGCAAGTGGATGGAGCTTGATGCTGTAGATCATGTTAAGGGCAGATAACGAGTCAGTGTAGATGTCGATCTTGAAATTCGAGTAGGTGTTGTTAATCCAGTTCGTGGCCTTGCTGATTGCCAGAAGCTCCGCTTGGAATACATTGCATTGCGGATGTAGTCTGAATTTTTGGTTGTGAATTTCCTCACTGTTGTCATAAACAACATAAGCGCAACCTACACCACCGTCAATACCCGAGCCATCGGTGTATATTTGGATACTGGCATTGTTAAGGTTATTCCAGCTACTTGAGAAGTTGTAAGTGGGGGTAATGGTATCAGCGAATGAATGAGGCCTTTCAATATTCGCAGATTCAATTGTGATGTCGCCTATCTGAATATTCGTTCCCAATTTGGCTTGTTGCATCTTCGTTTTCATAGAGATCTCAATGTCTATGGGTAACTTTCGTGCGATCGCTTGTAGGCTAACATTACTAGTGGTGCGATAGGCCTTAGTTAATAACAGAAGAGCTCGCTTCTGTGCGGAAACCAGTTTTCTTCTGATGTGAACCTTCGAGACGGCGCTACCCCATGTGCCACACTCATAGGTAGCGATTGGGATAAAGATACCGTCATATATATTCGAGAGGGCCTCAGGAGAGAGGCCCCAGTCTCTCCTGGCCACCTGAGCAAACGCCTGGAAAATAAGGCCCGTGCGGCTAGAGATATGCTCAATATGCGGAGCCCAAGAAAGTTTGAAATCCAGAGTGATGCCTAAGTACCTGAGGTGTTCACACCTGATAGTGTTAAGTAACAGTGGAAGTGTCAACAGTGGAACTGTTAAGTAACAATGGAGAACAAGATAAAGCGACGTGCAAGATTTACGGGCGCTAATGGAAAAAAAAGAAAAGAGAGTAATATGTTAGAACATATTCGATTTTCAAATTTAAACACATTAGTTCGATTTTTCTCGACCTTTCTCCTTTAGAAAATTCGATGAAAATCGAACGATATAATCAGAAGACGTCGTGAAAATCGAACACTATTAGAACATTCGATTTTTAAATTCGACCTTTATTTAGAAATATTTAGTTTGTTGATGAAATTACTCTGTTTCTTTTTTGACTATAACGTAATAATCTTAATCTTCGCTATCGTTACTTTTGCCCGAGCAACGCCGGGCCTACTTGCTAGTTTATTTAATAATCTACTTCGATAATTGTTTAATATAAATGTGTTTATTAATTCACTTTTTTTTTTTTATATCTTCTGCTTTAGATGTTTTGCTCCATATCTTAGATAATGCGTTACAAAATTATTTTTTTAAATTGTTATAGGACAGAGGTGGGCAAGCAAGAGTTCAATGGGAGCCGAAATGTAGGTTTTGCAAAATGTATGGGAGCCGCAGTTCTACGTCGTGGCGGATAGTACGGTAAGGCAGGGCTTTCCTACCTTACCATACTATCCGCCACGACAGTACAGAACTTGTTTTAATAACCTATACCTTGACTTCGTTTTTATTTGCATTTTTCTTCATAACTCATCAGTGTTTTTTATTGAATAATTTTAATAGAGGGACTATTTTTAATAAATCATTCTAAATTGGTAATATTGTACGTTTAAAATCCACTAATGGTCTTCATATATCATCTGCTTTGTATGCTTCTTGTCTAATTTTAAGATGTAGTCTTCTAATGTTATTAAAGTTGAGGATTTGTTTCTTCTCTCTTGATGTAACTTTTTTCTGTTTATAAAATTTTGTGATCTTTTTTTTTCATTCATTTTTTATTTCCACTTTTGGATCTACGGTTAGTTTTATAAAATCATCTGTTAAAACGAGTTCAGATCATTTTTTTCCTCATTCTTCATTAACAGTTGGTCTGCCTTATTTGCTTTGATTAGATTTAAACTATTTTTCTTTCGATATTTTTTCAATATTATACACTTTTCTGAATAATCCCCCCTCTTTCTGTTAACATTATCTCACATTTTTTTAATGTCACTTTTTATTTGGTGTTTTAAAGTTCTTTTATCCCCTTGTTTAATTTTATTTACTGCTTTATCAATTTCGGAAATTACATTAATTGTATTGCAATAAATACGGATGTGTAATTAATAGTAATAATTTAAAACTAATTCACAAAGAAAAAGATAAGTATTTACGAAAGTTCAAGAAACATTTCGCGACTGTAAGTGTACGTAGCACCATTAGTCTAAATAATGGAATGGAGATAGATGACGCGTGGGCAATGTGGTAAGGGCGAAATAGCGCGAAAACGAATAAAAAGACAAAGAAGAAACGGTTAGGACGACGCCTCGAGCGTAGGATATCGATAAAGTGGAGCGCTGTATTTTTCAGCAAAAGAGGTCAGTTCGTTATGATGTAAATCATTTGAATGTTGTTACAAAAATATTGCGAAAATTACATCTGTATGTTTTCCCTAAATTTAGTTGTGTATTACCTTAAGAGGAGTGTAAGTGAAACAAAATTTGCATTTGAAATGCATTGTAATGTAATAAAGGCTAACATTTGTAAACCTTGGTGGTTTTGTCTCTGATGAAATGCGGTTATAGTTTAAAAAAATAACGGTTATCTTCTGTCTTAACCATTGAAGTGTTTTAATTTTTTAAGAAGTTTTTTAATTTTTAAACATTTTTTAAGAAGTTTCTTAAGAGGTGTTTTTTTAAAAAGTAAAAAAACCGAACCATAAAGAAATATATAGTTGTTGATTATACAAAATGTTTATTTGTTTCGATTTAAATAATATATTTTTTAAGCAATAATACACATAGAAAACTTTTCTGTGAAATTAGACTTCTCGTAATTTTAATCACATGTATGTAATCACATGTATCTATGTAAGAGAAAAGCATAAAGCAAATAAGTTGTCAATTATTTTACTTAACGAACTTTCTTATACGTTATGTTAGATTTACATAGAAAAATTTGCTTTGTTTAAATGATAATTGAACTGCAGTTTGAAAAAATTGTTCACCTATAAATTCCCAATGTCATCAGTCCAGCTGTCCTCTTAATCGCAGGATTGGAGTTATGTAGATGGAAGTCGAAACTAAATTTCGCAATCTTAGGAGCAGGTGGCCCCGATTAACTATTTAGGAACTTCCGATGAAAACCGAAAGTTACGTTATTTCTATTCAAATATTTCCTCTCGAAAGGTGTTAGATAGATGACCGGCACGACTTCATTGTTAACGGAAAAGTATGACATACAGGGGCAAACCACTACTAACTTGAAATATAAAGCATATATTTTAAATTAAATTAAAAATTACAGTTTTGCATTGTGACGATGTCACAATAAATAATTGCTCGTTGTCGCTTAAAATCTTCTTAGAAGTATTAACATTGGATGTAGTTTACATGTTAAGATACTACTACCACAGTTTCAGTTTGCTTTCAGTTCTACAGGTGTTAGCAGTGGCGTGCCGTGACATTTGATGATAGGGAAGCTGTGTTTCTGTAAGAAGCCGACTTCCAGGGGCAATCAGTTAATTGCGCGTCAGTAATGGTCTAGGGTCCATTAGTACATGGGTGGTGGCTGTAGAGACAAAGACGACAAGTATCTGACAAAAATTGTTTATTTTAACATAAAATAAACATATACTATGTACAAAATAGTTTGCTTTAGGACAATCAGCCGTTCGGACGTCCCGAGCGTCGATGTGGTTCTTCGATGGTCGATCGAAGATGGCCCCGGGATAGTGGCGTCGACAAGTCTGTAAGGCACGGGGAGACTTCGTCCGTTGGAGTCGGGGACACGGTCTAAGTCCGAAGTGGCACGGGTTACGGGTTGGCACAATAGACGAGAAACTGTTTTTTTATTTTTTTTTTTGCGCGTTGACACACGGCGTTTTGGTTATTCGGAACGTTAACCGAGTGCCAGGTGTCCTCGATTGTCGGAGATTATATCAATCTCCGTTCTTTCTTTCATCCATTTTGATTGGTCGTTCCTCTCTCAATCACGCTTCCGGAGTGGTTGGTCCCTGGTTACTAAACTTAACGAGACTCTTACCTGGAGCGCGAGAAAAGTCAAAATCGAAAACGAATTCGATCTTCCACCGATCATAGGACGACTTCCTTCCGCGATTTATGGTTTCTGCCTGGAGTTTGATATAAACAATGGGTGTCCGACTACAAACGACTTTTACTTATGTTTTTTTTAAACTAATAAATTTTTCTCTAAATTAACCGTTTTTTCGCGTCTTTCGTGACGGGTCAGACCCGTCCGGTACATGACATTTCCATAAAAGTTTTAAACAAATACTGGAAATGACAAAATAAACAATTTATGTATTTTAGTTCTAAAATACAAATAATACATACATAATACAAATTGATATGATACAAGCAATGATAGAAAAACTTGGTTTTTTAATTTTTTATAAACTAACTCTATTCGTCGATTTTTTCCGCAAAGTCGTTAATTACTTTATCATAAAAGTCGCCGGTCGTCGACTCCATCAACGTATTTAAAAGCACTTTTTCTATCGAAAGCAACGCTAGCGACGACCGAGTGTTCCTGGCCAATGTATAAATTTGCTTCGTGGTCAAAAAACTGCACTCAGCAGACCCACTCGTAAATGGTACCATAAAAATTAATGATATTAAATCGTATAATTCTTTTAGTACGTCTTTGTTCGGATCGACGTTAATTTTAATATGTTTTATGTCTAAGAGTTACTTGTCAATATAGTCCGGACACGAATATAAATATTGCGATTCGCTACGTAATTTAGATAAATCAAAAAGTTCCCATAAAATTTACTTAATTTAAAGAATTAGAGCACGCTTGGAAAAATTGTTAATAATTTTAATATTATGAAAAACATTTAAAGTGATAAAAATTCTAAAGATTTTATGTCTGAAAATCTGTCAATATAATTATAATTTTCTTTTAATTATACTGTAATTAAATATAACTTTGCAATAAAACGTACATAATGTACAAATGTACAAAAATGTAAATAAAAATAACATTGAATACTCTTTATTTTTTAAATCTTAAACAATTCACTTAGTCAGATAGCTCCCTACCCAGTGGCTAAGGGATAGAATCGTTGGAAGCGTTACACGTGTGTAGTTTCCACCAGCTAAACCGGCTGAGGTTGGTGCTGTGTAAAGCGCATGCGCCAATGCCCTCTGGCTGCTTTACGCCATTCAGTTTATTCTCGCCGTGAAAGCTGTCTCCGAAGCGCTTCCATTCCGCCACTGACATTCGAATATACAATAGCAATCTTCTCGTTTTTTTCACATGTAGTATAGAAATTTGTAAAAGATACATAATGCAGTTATAATAAAATATTCATTTTAATTAATTCAAAGTACGTTAAAATATGAAAATTTATATTTTTAGAAAATACAAGGGAAGGTCATTGGAAGGTGGATTGCGGCGTTTCCACCGCTTTCCAGATGTCGGCACGGTTCTACAGGTGTTAGATAATTTTAAAGTTACAGTAAAACCTGTCTATGGTGACCACCCACGGTTCCTTCAAAAAGTGATAATTTACACGGGTGGACGTCCAATACAAGTGGTGCTATAATAACGTATTTCCGGTACGTATTTTGCCCACTTTTTAGCCATTTCTAGTAAGCAAAACTCGAAGTGAGCAAATATAAGCGAATTTTTTAACGATAGAGCTATATTGGTAATAGGAGGTTGAGGCCGAAGTTTTCAACGCGAAAACGTCGGACGTTCGACTCCGCTTTCCTGTAAGCCTAGAAGTTTGACAATGGTGTTTAAAAAGTCAGTGGAATCGTGCTCGACATTCCAAACGCCATTGTCGAACTTCTAGGCTTACAGGAAAGCGGCGCCGAACGTCCGACGTACACGTTTTCGCGTTGAAAACTTCGGCTTCAGCCTCGCTATTGTACACTATTCTTATTAAATAACTCGATTTACATGAGTCGCCGTGATTTTATAAGACAGATTTAATACTAATATTTTAAAGATTAATACAGTACTCGCATTTTCTCGATTATAATGCACACTTTCTTTTTTCCGACTTAATTGATTTATCGTAATTCTTTTCATTCGCTTCTCAGTTACGTGTATTACGTCTTCGATATACAAGCGCGTCGTATCTCTCCAGTGGCGTGCCGTCGTTGGAAGCGATGGAAGCGCTGCTTCTACCTTCCAATGACCTTCTCTTGTATTTTATAAAATATAAATTTTCGTATTTTAACGTACTTTTCATTAATTAAAATTAACATTTTATTATAACTGCATTCTATACTACATGTGGAAAAAACGATAAGATTGCTATTGTATATTCGAATAATTCAGTGGCGGAAGGAATGTGGAAACCGGGTCAGTTTTCAATCAGCCAGATTATATAGGCATTGTCACATGCGGTTTACAGAGCACCAACGACACCCGGTTTAGCCGGTGGATGCTTCCTTCACACATAAAGCTTCTAATTTTATATCCCGGACCGGTTGTGGGCTGTTAGCCGCCTACTTGCTAGATATTCGGCCGCCCTCGCCCGATTATGCGAATCACGAGCAGACTAGATCAACGGCGGGCAACCCCCGGCCCGCGGGCCAGCTACGGCTCGCGAAAAGTTTCTATCCGGCCCGCGAGATCTTTAATAGATTATTAAATTGGAAAAATAACTAATTAATAGTTATTTTTCCAATTCTTTGTAATTTTCGAAAACGATAAGAGAAATAAATGTATAATTAACTTTTTATTTATTTATTTCATATTTGCAGACTTAAAAAATTACAAGTCACAAGAAGGCGTCAATTAACTACTACGGCCAGCGGAAAAAACGTAAAATTTATTCTGGCCCGTGTTATAAAACAGGTCGCCCACTCTAGACTAGATTTATAACTTAACCCAACCGATAGAAGTTTACTGGCACGTTTTTGTGATAGTTCTGTATAGTTGACAGGAGTTTTAAAAAATCCATTAAAATATTTGATATATTTATTCTGCGTTTATTCCGCTCTCCCATCTTATATTACTTACGGATTTCGATGTTAAACCGGTGATATTACGATTTAGTATGTCCTATCTGTAAGGAGATGCAGAAAAAACGTGTAATTCTGGTACAGTGTTAAAAAATTAACTGTTACTTTGGCAGCATCATTTACAACCAAATTTAATGAATGAGACATACAATGGTACAAAAAAAGCTCTACAATTTATTTTCCTTAAATTTACGATTTATGTATCCATTGTCATAAAAATTTGTCTTTCTAATGTTTTCCCAAGACTACAGATATTCAGGTACAAAGTAACTGGTTTCGACTTATTTCTACTAAGAAGTAGTTAAATAATTAAAAGATTAGGGAATGGGGACATAAATGAAACCCTGCTGAAAGAGCCAGAATTTTACTTAAACAAAAGCTTGACCGAATCAATTACTAGCTCAGTACAGTGGGGAACTGATTTCCGTATACTGTACACCTGGTACTAAAGCGAATTACAGTAGTTAGAAAACAAATGACTATTAAGTTTAACATATTTACATCTATGGTGAGAAACGTTTAAAATCTACAACAACCCTGTCGCGTCCTTTGAGATATACTAGCGATGCGACAAAAGAGGCATTTGACATTGACCGGTATCGGCACCCTCGGGATTTGGCAGCCCGCGTGCCTGCACGCGCCGCACACCTACCAGGACGTCTCTGATTCCATTCATTAGACTCGTAGGGAGCTGTTTCACTAAGTGGATTGTTTTAAGATTTAAAAAGTAAAGAATATTTTGTTATTTTTATGTACGTTTCTTCACAAAGTTATATTTAATTATAAGTTTCTTTTAAAGTATATTCGTACAGTTGAAGAATTTTTTGTACTAGATACGTATATTCGTCACACATTTTGTTTTACCGAGTAAGTTTTTTTTAATAATTTTAATTTTAGCCCTTATATCGTGGCTAGTGATTAAAAAATTTATTTTAAAAAAGTTTAGGCTCAAGACTGTATAATGAAAAAGAAAACATTAATAAAAGAGAAAGACCAATGCCTAAATTAAATATAAATACGTCGACAAAAAATTTCGACATTTTGACGATAAAATTTATGACGAATGACGATTCTTTCGTAAAATTGAAGCAATTTGGAAATCAAAGCCGAATAGAATTTAACATTGATAGACAATATAAAATAAATATTGAAAATTATAACAAGATAATTACGATTAATAGATATATCTAAATGAAGAGATGTTACGTGTTTTTTCTCAAAGCGAGAATTGGCATTTAGAGGGCATAGGGAATTTATTGAATCTAATAAGAAAGTTCAATATAATTACCTCTGTTATTCATTAAGTACATCAGATAATATATTAAAAATACATTTAAAGAAGTACACCTATCCCTCGTTTTACACGGTACTTCTTTTACACGTTTTCGCTTTTACACGGTTTAAAAAATAAATGTAGAAAATAAACTGGCTATGATCAAAAGGAACAATTTTTAACTCTAATCTACACCTATATTCCAATCCACCTTAATTATGGACACTAGGTGACAGTTTTAGGATACTAGGTGACAGTTTTATTTCAATCCGTCAAATAGTAACCGATAAACCGATATAGGGTACTCCCCCATACGCACGAAGTTGCATTCATTGCACATAGTTTTAAACCAGAAAATTTTAATTTTTCATATTTATAAGTAACAAACGATTACATTATTTTTAATTACATTTTTTACATTACATTACATTACTCAATTACATTACATTTTTATGAATCTTTCAGATTTTATTTTTTGTTCCTTTGTACTTTGTATTTAATTAATAAAAGAATATATATTTTTCTCTGCCTTTCAATATTTTTGTTTGATTTATGTACCTTTAAAAAATTGAAAAAAATTCATAATTAATAAACAACGAAATTATGCGTTTTTTGCATACTTTTCGATTTACACGGTTTTACATTCAAAAAGATACAAATCCGATTTACACGTTTTTCTCAGGAACCTATCTTCCGTGTAAATCGAGGGATAGGTGTATACGGTTTTTACTGGCTATCGAACGAACGAATACGAACGTGCCCTGACACGCAATTGATTGATTGCCCCTGTAAGTCGGTTTTTTACAGAAACACAGCTTCCCTATCATCAAATGTCACGGCACGCCACTGCTCTCCATCACTACTAAGAAAGATTATTAATATTAACACGTTGACTGCCATCTACGAGATGACTCGTAGTTACCGTTTCTGCCTAGGACGCCACCTACGAGTTATATCGTAGTTTGTTTCCTTGCCATATTTGTGCAGCTACGATGTAATTCGTAGTATATCAGTGTAAATATGAATAGATAGCTTCAGGGGCAAGAACAAAAAATCAAGTTTGGCTTACATGAACAGAACATTTATTAATTAATGAACAGAAAATATAATCATAAAAAGTTTATTCAAAATCAAAAGCAAAACAATATTTTTATTGTTTGTGATAATTTATAAAACAAAAATATAAATTTAAACGAACAGAAAATATTATAAAATGTTTATTCAAAATCAAAAGCAAAACGATATTTTTATAGTTTGTGATAATTTTTAAAACAATCTTCTACGCAAAGGGCTGGCTTCTCAAGACAGATTGGACAGAAATAACGCGTTTCTCGGCGTTTTTTAGCTTTGGTACAAATTCGACATGGCTTTGTCGGATGTTGTTTTTTCTGAGTAGATGGGATACTCTGTAAATAGTGAAGCTTCTGCAATTTAATTTTTTTTGAAACTGGTTGAATCTCTTCTCCAATCAACGCTTTGACGAATGCTTCTCTAAACTTTTAGTTTAGAGAAGCATTCGTCATAATGAGAAGCATAAGTTTTATTTTAGAGAAAAAGAGAAGCATAAGTTAGCTTATAGAGAAGCATAAGTTTTATTTTAGAAGAAGTTGCTTTTTGAAAGAGTTTGTGTGCATTATGTATATATATTTCTATAATATGTAATGCAACCTTTTTGAGCCATCTAATAGTCTTTCTTAGAGCTGTGTAGTACGATAGCATTTGATCTGATCGTCAATGCCAGACGTTCCATGATTATAATCTCGAATTATATTCGGTTTCGTCGAACATTTTCCATTGCGATTGAACACCTCTACCATTTCAACAACGTGCATGTTTGAAATGGTAAGGACTTCTCGTTTGTCTTTCCATTTACATACAGTAACAGGACCATTTCGCTGCCAAATAAACTCCCCCATCCTCACCAAAAATTTTGTCAGATTCTGAATCACTTAGATTAGTGTAGTAATCAAGTTGTTTTTTAGTCAGTGGTCTTTTCTTATCCATTTTGGGATATTTATAATTTGATTATAAAAATAAATAAAAAATAACACTCTCAAAAAAGACGTAAATGTGATGTGCTCGCCTCTATATCCGATTTATTACTAATGAATTTAGACGCACATCTCCGATTGGCTGTAGCGAAGTGACAGGACGAATCGTGTCTGTGCACGAATTAACTCGTAGTTTGGCTTTAGCGAAGAGCTTTCTGTTACATAAGCCAACTACGAGATAATTCGTAATACCTTTATTTTAAGAAAAACACATTTTATATGCTATTTGATTATTACTATATACTCTGATTAGAGTTTTTAATAATATAATATAATTAAATTAAGTTGGCGTTTTACAACAGAATCCTAAAAAGTCACGTGGCAGTCAACGTGTTAAAATTATTAATTAATAATAAAACGATTTACATTCCGCGATTGCCCAATGACAATGGCGGAATCGAGAAAAAGGATGCCTGTAAAACTGATTTTTGCATTAATGCGTTTATTGTTTTTTGAATATTTTGCGTGCGAAAATTACTTAAATATTATTTTTCTAAAAATATCGTGGAAATAAGGTAGGTTGATACAGAAACTACTTATCGCACATGTACTGTATATGAGCGTAAAAAAATTAATTAAATTTTATCAAACGATGAGATCAGCCGATTAATTGTATCCTGCACAATATTTCATACTCTTACGGAAATACTGCAGGTCTACGGTAAAATAAATTTCGTTTTCCCACAGTTAAACTTCGTCGCTAATTGCCGTTGTGATAAACCATTTTCCCTTTATTTGATAACTTTAACACGATCTTCTAACGACAGCGCTTCGCATTTTTTTCGTTTTTCGAACAATTTCGAACAAACTGAAATGAATTTCCTTTGTTGCTAAACTAATTATTTAACACTTTCAACTAATTTCAAAAGTGGGTTTTAACAAGAGTTTTTTTATTTCTTGTTTGATCCCTAGCTAGCATTTGGTTGGGGGTGTCAGCGCAACCAGCATGCTGCTGTAAATGCCGCAGGAAGTCGAGCTTTCTGCACAATGCGCCTTTGTTGCCTTCGATTTATGGCTGCCACTTTAACCTGCTTCAGATCAAGCCGTTGGTTCTTGAAGCCTTTTTCAATTTGTTTGGTCCACGTTTACTTAGGTGCAGTGCGTTGGATTTTCCACAGGGTAGGTCGCCGTCGAAAGAGCAGTTGGTGGGGTATTCGGTTAGTATCCATTCGGCACACATGGCCAAACCATCTCAGCCGTCGCTGTTGAATTTGCGTTTCAACAGCTGGTTGCTGTAGGCATCTGGCCCGGATGGCGTTGTTGGTAATGCGATCCCGAAAGAGATACGAAGAATCTGTCTCAAGCATCTCATTTGAAAGGTCTCAAGTTTGGCCAAATCTGTCTTGAGCAGGGTCCAAGTTTCTGATCCATAGAGAAGGATTGGCATGATCAGTGTAGGAAACAGGCGGATCTTGGTCATCAGTGGAGAGGTTATTCTTCTTCCATGCACACCATTTGACTGAGGCAAATGCATGGGCTGCCTGTCCAATTCGGGCGTGGGTTTCTTTCGACGATGACACTTTCCTCTCCTGGATCAGTGACCCAAGGTATTTGAACTGCTTGTACTTGCTCAATCTAGACTCCATTGAGGTAAACAGTAGCTCGCGATCCATCCGTTGTGAGCATTTTGGTCTTATTCCACATTTATTTTAAGACCATATTGACTGAGCGATAGTGGCGGTATCATAAAGCGTGTCTGTGGCCATTGCATCGTTGTCAGCGAGAACGGCGCTGTCGTCGGCGAACATTAGATCAGTTAAAAAGTGGCATTATCCTCAAACTGGACACCACGTTTCCCATCAAAGGCCTTTCCGTCACAATTGCATCCGCCACAATATTAAACAGTAGTGGAGAGGCCCCATCTCCCTGGAGAACTCCTGTCTGAATGGTAAACTCCTGAGACAGTTTCCATCAGATTTACAGTTGACTGGTGGAATCTTTGTAGGCTTTCTTTAGGAGTGTGATGACTTTTTGTGGGACATGTTCACTCTCCAGTGCTCTCCACAGCGCAGGCCAGTGCACGCAGTCAAATGCAGATTTGAAGTCAATGAATATGACAACAGTCCGTTGCCACATCTGGTCCTTTCTTTTATAAGCTGACAAAGGGCAAAGATTTGATCGCAGCAACCAAGACCAGCAGGGCCGTTCCTAGGGTATCTGCCGCCCGGGTGCGAGAATAATTTTGCCGCCCCTTTCCCCAAAGTTGTTAAAAATTTACAAATAAAAAAGATAAAGTAAATTTAAGTTAAAAAAATTGTACAAATATACACAGTTTATTTAATAGAATATAATGTTACAACTTATTTGTAATGTAATAAAGAAATAAATACATAATTCATACATACAGGCAAGGATGCTAACATATCTACTATTTCTACTAATAAGTTATACAGTAAAGTTTGCTTTTCTAGCCTTTTTTAATGCAAATGTCTTAACAATGTTAGACACATCTATATTTTCTGACAGCTCTTTTTCAATACTAATAATGGATAAGTCTGAAAGCCTTTCTTGCCCCATTGTGGATCGTAGATAATTTTTTATTATTTTAAGTTTGGAAAAGCTTCTTTCCCCACTAGCTACTGTGACAGGTAATGTTAAGAAAATTCGTATAGAAATTACTAAATTTGGAAATAGATAGATGAGGTTATTTGTGAATAGGTAGTTAATAACATTCAATGCGTTCATTTCAGAGGAAATATAGGGTGCAACATTGTCAATTTCATCATATAAATCTTGAGCTAAAATATCTTTTTGATTTTTACATGGATCACATAAACTATTCTCTAGAGCTTTACATTTTGCAAATCTAATTGATTTATCCATTTGAAGGAAATTATATAGGTTGTTAAGAAAATTAAACAATGTATCATGCTGCTTTATTTGCTCGAACCTTTCTTCCAATTTTGATAATGCGGTGTCCAATATTACAAAGTAAAAATTAATTTTGAATTGGTCAGCCGGGTCTTTAGGTGCCTCGTCTTCACACTCGTAATCAAATAATCGCTTTTTTGTTCGGGGTCTCACAATATTAATCGGAGGAAACGAAGGGTCACAGTCGATATCATCGGCAATTTTTTTGGCCTCTTCTAAAATATCATTAAAACCTTCATTTGATCTAATATTAGATAAATAAGTTTTCGTCTGCTCCAAGATTAAAACGATATTAGGTAGTGTAGAATCTGACTCCTGCATCACTTTACTTGCAATATTAATTTTTGTTAACACAATATTCCATGTAATAATAGAACAAATAAATTTAAACGACTTGATTTTTAAGAGTAATGAATTTGCCATATTTCTGGTTTCAGGGTCTCTGCTATTATCAGAATAAAGTGCAAATAAAGCGTCATATATTTTTGCCAAATTGTATCTAAGAACTTTCAAAGCATCTATTCTACTTTCCCATCTAGTACTAGAAAAAGGTTTTAATGATAAAGTTGGGATTTCATCTTTTAAAACTTGCCAACGTTTAGTCGATGCAGAAAAGAAAACGTAAAGTTCCTGCACAATAGCAAAGAAATTTGTAATTTCTAAAGACGCTTTTGCAGCGTCATTAACAACTAAATTTAAGCTATGGGCCGCACAAGGCACGTAAAAAGCTCTAGGGTTTAATTCAAGAATTTTTTTTTGTAAACCATTATTGCGACCCTTCATATTCGCACCATTATCGTAACCCTGCCCCCTTAAATCTCCTAAACAAATGTTGTGAGTCTCCAAAAAATCCAATAAAACATTGGTTAAGCCTTGTCCTGTCGAATCTGATATTGAAATGAATCCCAAAAAATGCTCCCTAATTTCTATTTGCTTTGATTTATTATTTAATAAAACAAACCTTACTACAACAGTAAGTTGGTCTTTGTGACTTACATCAGGAGTCGAATCTAAAATAATAGAAAAATATTTACTAGCTTTTAACATAGATATAATTTCATGTCTTATTTTCTCTCCCAGAAGGGAAATTAGTTCGTTTTGAATATGAACACCTAAATAATGAGGCATATTTGATGGAGTTTTTCTAATCCTGTTAATATGATCGGATATCGTATCATTAAAGTTTGCAATTGTTTCAATTAATTTTAAAAAGTTTCCATTTTGTTGCTCATATATCTTGTTATTTTCACCCCTAAAACTCAAATTTTGACCGGCTAAAAATTTAACAACATAAATTATAATTTTTAAAACAGAAACCCATCTATCTTTTTCCATGTTTATTAATTTCTCATTTAGTGAATCAGTTGTCGTTTTAGAAGAAATTGATTGTTTTAGATCAATCCAAGATTTTGTATTACAAATGTGACCTTTTGATTTTTCATGTCGTTCTATAACCTGACTTAAATGTCTCCAATCATTATAACCCTCAACTAAACCACTAGAAAAAGTTTTAAATATTTTGCAAGGAAAACAATATACACAGTCTTTTGATTTAGAATACACCAGCCAAACTCTTGGAATTATTTCCCCATTACACAGTTTTTTTTTATAATAAATAGACGAGAAACCTCTATTGTATTTATTTAAAGGAAACGTTATATCAGCTTCTGTCAGTTGGGTAGGCCCTAACTCTATCAGAGTTAATTTAATTTTATCCAATAAAACACCAGGCCAATAGTTAGGATCCTCATGAACATGAAGATTTTCATTTTCAAAACTTACTTCTTCAGGACTTTGTTCTTTTAATAAAACACCTGCTTCCATTGTAGTTTTGGTATTCGACGAGTCCTCCTTTTTTTCCCCGCTACTGACCACTATGAATTCGGTCTCCGTCACATTTACATCTCGAGCTTGGGAACTTGATGGTGCCTCCTGTGATGTTGTTGAGATTAAAAACGTTTCGAGTGAACCACTAGCCTTTTTAACTAATTCTTCCTTTTCACGCTTTCTTTTTCTGTACTGTGCGCCAGAAAGCCTTTTTCGATTATCAGACATCTACCAAAAAAAAAAAAAAAATGAATCCAAGTTATGATTCGTCGAAAAAATTTTGTTTTCGAAGATTTAAAGAAGCATAAATTAATTAAGCTTTGTTTTTCGAAAAATACCAACTTTTGAAAGGAAACTTTACAAAATTTTTTATTTTGTCTGAAAATTTCAACATTTTTAATCAAAACAAAAAAATATTAAGATTATGCTAATCTTTAATTAAACTATATTTTACTAATAAAAAAAAGAAAAATGTTTTACTATTGTTATTATGTTGGTATTATTATTTAAGTTATAAATTTGTTACACAATATAAATTTAATTTAACAAAATATTATTTAAATTTTATTTAACCGCGCAAAAGCAAAATATAATCAAATTAATGTATGTACTCACCTTTAATTTTTACTGTCTCTCTAACCACGATATCAAACAAAAACTTTTTAAGCTGTTGCGATTTACACGATTACACGTTTAAAATTAAAATAAAAGAAATTATCCCGGTGCGTGCATTTCTATGCTTTGACCACAGACGAGTATTTTCCTGTAAAATCTTCCTCGCGACCGACGTGAAAAATAGCTTAAGACGAGTTAAAACAAGAAACTGTTATACTTGCCACTTGTTGTGGCCTGAATAAGTTGTGTATATAAAATTTGAATTTGAAATATAATTAATAATATTTAGAATAGTACATATATTCAAATAATATTAGAATAGTAGTATTTTAATGATAATATTTAGAATAATATTTATGTATTATATTAATTTAATGATAAATTAATTTTTCCCTTTTTTTTAAGGCGGCTCGCGCCGCCCCCTAGGCTTGCCGCCCGGGTGCCCCGCACCCTCTGCACCCCCGGGTCGGAACGGCCCTGAAGACCAGGACGGAACCTTGCTTATTTTTTTCGGCTAGTTTCTTCGCGGTGTTTTTGTAACCTTGATTGGATGATCTTCGTGAATACGTTGCCGACGATGGAAAGGAGACTTACACCGCGATAATTACTGCAATCTTGTCTGTCTCCTTTCTTGCAGATTGGCACGATGATGGCTTTCTTCCAAATGGCTGGTATTTGTTCTGTGTGCCATATTGTTTTGATGAATAGAGGAAGACGTTGGTGCAGGATGTCACCATTAGCCTCGATCGCTTCTGTAGTGACCAGATCCAGTCCAGCAGCTTTGCCATTTTTAAGCGGTCTAGTGGCTGCTTTCACTTCTGCAATTATAGGCGCTGCATCTAACATAGGTGTCGCGGGCGGGTCAATTGGCGGTGGGTCCGCTGGTACTCCTCGGGGTGCGTCATGATTGTACAAGTTATTAAAGAACTTCTTCCAACGTTGCAGTCGTTCTGTGGGCGATTTTACAAATGTGCCATCTGCTTTTTTATGGTGTCGTTTGTTACTTTGGACTTTCCACTCAGCCTTCCGAGAGTGCTGTAGAGAGTGCGGTACTCAGAACAAGAGTTTAGACTAATTCATTACATTAGAAGGGGAAAACGTTGTTGAGATGGGTCTCGAGCAACAGTTTA